>NC_142649.1:98103333-98406363 GCF_055504915.1 Nelumbo nucifera
ATTTGCTTTTTATTTCAGGGCAATTCGCCTGTTTCTTCAAAATTCACTATCCTCTCAGGAAATGAAATGGGGAAAAGAAGAATACCTTGTTGGAAGATCATGACCATTCAATCTGTTATCTAGCTGAATTAATTGGGGGCGGTATTCTGTGTTCAGATACCTTATTGAAATGGCATTTTCCCATTTGAGAGAATAGTCATTCCCGCTCCCTCGGGAATGAGAACCCCATTTCGGCCAATTCCGATTCCGATTTTGATAACCAAAGAGGTAGGGGAATAAACCATTACGATTCCTATTCAAGTGATTTCAATTCTGATTCCCAACCGATTAAGCGGATGCAGATAAATGCTAGTCGAGGCATAGCCTCTGTTAATTACATGCAAAGTGGGATTATAATGTCAAAATTCGAGAGATTGGATAGGAAAACGGGTTTTCAGTCTCCGATACTGGCAACTGGCAATCGATCTGATATGACCTGCAATGGAAAATTTCAGGGGGAAATACTTGTGGGGTCGATGCAATAAGCAACATACATGATGCCAGTAATCAATGGAATAGGATTATAATGTGCTCATCCCGGCAATTTCTCCTGCTTTCATGAATGATCTGGGACCTCCTTCCCTGCCACAGAGACATTTTCTGATGATGGGTCCGGATCCTCTGAATTCTCTGCGAACTCCTCTTTGTACATCTCTTCTATCATAGGCTTCCACAGCCGAACTCGAGCATTTATGAACCAATTTGAAATCTGAAACAATGATGAAGCACCCAACTTTTTAGTTTTTACCGAGAGAGAGAGAGAGAGAGAGAGGGAGAAGTGAAAATTACTTGGTTTTTTGTTAGGCCTGTTTGTGAAGCCAAAATTAGCTTCTCAGACTCGTTCGGATATCTGTGTGAGTGACAATAATCAGTGGTAGAAAATTGAAAAGAAGATATGATGTAGGTTGTTGAAAACAGGAAAATCCCAGTACCGGGTGAAAGCACTTACGGATGGAGGAAGTGTTCGAAAAGCCAAGAGCGAAGGATTGCCACAGAATTCTCGGGCAATCCTCTTATTGGTCTCCATGGCTGTCGTCGGTTTTGCATCATCCCAAGCTGCTGAAGGGACGCTCGATTATGTCTTCCCTCTTGATCAAACAAACTGAGCTGTGAAAGGCTGTTTCTTATTCTTGGTATATCTTGAGAGGCTTGTGATTTTGCTACATTTATTTGAACAGCTATAGCATCTCTTAAGCTGCGAAAGTGTCTAGACATTGCTTGGAGTGCAAGTGCAGTATAAGACTTTGCTGCCCCCAAGCCTGCTATCACCTCAAAGGATGACACCACTTGTTCCATCTGATGGTAGTACTGCTCATATCTGCTATCAACCTGAGAAGAGATAAAACAATTCATGCAGTTGTTACCAGGTTCTAGCAATCACACATTAATTAGAAAAGAAAAAAATTTCTAGCAGCCTTGTTAATACCTCATCCAACAAGGCAGTGAGTTTGACAATTCTGATTTGAAGCTCCTGTTTCTCGGCAGCTAACGCATTACTACAGACCTCTGCTTGCATTTCAGGAGAAACTCCAAGTGTTCCTCTTCTTCCATTTCTGGCTAACCGTTTAAATGGTTTCTCTGAACTGAAATCGATATCCTTCCCTCCCACACTAACAACCTCCTCAAGGAGGGACTGTGCTGGCTTTAGATATCTGGAATTTGCCACAACGTTAGCAAAGGATTCTATTTCATAAGAGGTGGAGCATGCTTGGTTCTGCACGGTTGATGATGAGGTGTAGATGCTATCGGCGAAGGGATAATCGTTCCTTGTGTGATCTAATCCTGGGCTATGAATTTCTCTTGATTCTTCTCCAGATATTAAATAGTTAAAGCCTATGGGATCCGAATGCAATGGTCTTTGCCTGTACTGCAGTGAAGGTATCAGCATATGGGATGGAAGATGAGAACCAAGAGTAAGGCAGAGTCTTTGGGCTTGGTGATCACTATCAGTCTCCCTCGCCGCTCCAAGAAGATTCATCAAATGTCTCCTACTACAAGGCTCAGAATCCTCGGATATTGTATGGGCTTGAAGCTGATCTATTGCTCTAGATATTCGTTCTCCCAGCAATTGAGTGGTGGGCAGTACACCCAGTGATTGGGGGAACGAATTCCTGTTTCTTCCATCCGATTGGAAAGAAGTATAGCCATTGTCTTCCATGTTTGTTCGGCTTGAAATGGGGTCTGATGAAATAATGAATTGGTGTAGAATACTCGAGGCTGGGTCGCTGGATGAGTCTTGTGAAACCATTGCAACAGGTTTAGAAGAAACACCTAGTAAGGAAGATGCATGTTATACAGGATAAAAGAGTCACTCTCTCTTTGTTGTCATCAACTCAGAGAACTGATTATTGATTTAGCCAAAATGGGGTAGGGGATCTACTCGTCTTAGGAGGACAAATAACAGCTCAAACTCAAAGTTTGAAGAAGAGACGAGAAAGGGAAAACCAAACTAAGATACAAATGCTCTCAACTCTTCAAAATGAGGAATGCAAGAGCTATTTAAAACGGGTGACAACACCCATGTGAGAAAGGGATGGTTAGCTGCTGGAAAACCACTGAAATCGAGAGCCAAGAAAGCTCTTGAGCTACTCAACTGTAATTGAGAAGTAGATGCCCATTAAGATCAAAAGTACAGTTTTAAAAGGGTGAAGGGAGAAACCGAGAGAGGAAAGGCAAAACCCACATCTATTGAGAGATCAATTAATAGTCAAAAACTGAAAATACAAACCAGTCAAGAGCAGGTGAAACTGAGAACAGAATTCACTCATTCAAGCAACCCGACTAGAAGAAGCGTTAAAGATGAAAAGGTAATAAATACAATTTGTTAAAAATACACACAGAAGAAAACAACTCCAACCAAGATAAAGGGAGTTAAACAACCAAGAAAGCAGGACCCAGTTTTCCCAATTAACCAGAGAGACAGAGAGAGAGTGGGAGGCAAAACAAAGCAAATGAAATAGTATCCAAGTACAGACATACCGTGGCTACTAATCGTTCCAAGACAACGAACGTACACAAACACACATGGAACATTATCTCTCTCTCTCCCTCTGTGGCTGATTAGCTGATACTCCAGAGACAGATCCCTGCAAATCCTTCAAACAAGCAAAGCCGGGTAAAAAGCAAACAAAATGGCAGAAAAAATGGTCCCCATCTACCCAAACATCAGAGGCCTGAGATATAAACCAAGAAGCAATAGAGATCAATCTTTCAGCTTTAACATCTGCGGCTTCATTTCTTCGGGAGACGTGAAGTATTCCGCAAGCGGACCCAATGGGTTGTCTTAAACTTTTATTTCTTCCCGGGTGTTTGTTTGTTTGTCACATATTATGACATCACATGAGGCTGCTCAACATGTTATTGGAATAGCATTCGAAATTTCATATTGTTTGTTTCCTACAGGTCCCCGATATACAGCGTAAAACAAGAGTAGAAAAAATGAAAAGTAGGCTATCCTCTTCACTCTCCCAGTTTTAAGATTGTCTCGTTGTGGACCTTGTGGTACTGTAAAATAGTAGCAACCCCAGATGGTAATATATATATATATATATATATATATATATATATATAGCTTTTTTTTTTCCAGTTTGGCTTTGTGATGGTTATCGCACAGAGATGTTGAAAGGACACTGGGTCCATATCTACAGGCAAATATATGAGTTCTGTGTGTGTGTGTGAGAGAGAGAGAGAGAGAGTTCTCTACTTTCTTGCTGGTGATAGACTGATGGAGTATCTGTTTGGTTATTCTGATTAGGGGGATTGATTGATTCTGGGTCCAATTGGGTAGTAATCATTGCCATCTCTGTTGCTTGTGGCCTCCACCAGTTGTCTGTGTCTCTATTTGATTCCGTATTTTTTGCTGTTTAATGGGATGTCGTGGGCCCAGTTTTGTAACACAATAAAATCGCCGCGTTATCTGATTTAGGAACAAACAATCAGTCACTCACGGAATAAGATAAAAGAATTCTAAAATGCTCAAACATAACGTCGAACGAGTCGAGACATGATAATTCTTGAAAAAATTGCACGGTCGTCTCGTCGGCAACTCACCAAGTCGATAATACTAATATTTTTATGCCAATTGCCAATTGGCAATGGCATCCGTCTGAGCGTCTCGGGCTACTGACCAAACGCGGATTAACATCATTCTTCAATGATGTTTAAACCAACTAAACAATTAAAACGATGGTTTTGAAAACCGGACCGGACCGGATGATCGGACCAGTTGACTCAGGAATTGGTCAGACAATCGATTTTGTTTCATCATAAAACTGTTTCTGAGCCAAAAACCGCTGATTTAGTCAGTGACCCTCTGACCAGTTTGATTGAACAATCACCTGGGTAATGGTTTTTGTCCATTTTTTATTTTAATTATTTTTTTAAATTTTTAATTATTTTATTCAAAACGGGCTGTTCATTCGAACCGAATGATCAGACCATTTGACTCGGGAATCGATCCCCAAAATGATTCTATGTCCGGTCCGATTTTAAAACCTTGACTAAAACAATAATTATAGAAAAGTTTATGGTCTGCTCCCCCTTAGATATTTTTATTGATTTTCTAATATATCTCTTCCTCTATATAGACAGATTAGCTAATGACCTAGTAGTTGAGACGGTCATTCGGCATCCCTCCCTTGCACCTTGCTTTGGTCTATCCCTCCTCTAATGTGTAATTTGTGAAATCAAAAAAGAGATAAACAGGATCAAAGGATCACACCACTACGTCTTAGGGTGTTTGGTTGGTCCATGGTGTGGCTCGATCCATGCAATCTCGTGGATGGGTCCACACCATGGCCAATTTCTCATCTATTGGTTTTTATCGTGGATCGGTCCACGCTACCATGGACTTTTTTATAGTGAGTTGTCCTATTTTTCGCACATACTTCATAGGATGGATTATTTTACCATGGTTTTTTTTGGACTTGCATATTAAATAATAAATTCCGTTATATAACATTTAATTAAATATGTTCTATAATATTAATACTTAATTAATTTTGTTATATAATATTTTTTAGATTTGCATATTAAATAATAATGTTGTGTACTATTTTAATTAAAACTTGTATACTTTTTACGAAGAAGTACATTGTAGCTTACTACAGAATTCTGAAATTAGAGCCCCCTGTAGTCTACTAATAGCGTCCCCCCCCCCCAATAAATCGCATCCTGCCCGTGGATGTAGCATCAAATAAACCACATCCTGCCCATGGATGTAGCATCAATTCACAGTCATTCTGAAATTACAGCCCCCCATAATCTACTAGTAGCCCCCCAATAAACCGCATCCTGCCTGTGGATGTAGCATCAATTTACAGTCAAGATTCATCCCACTTGTACGGTGGGATTAAGAATTCTGAGGTGGACTGAATAGTCATTCTCCCTATTTTTTATTAATTATTATTTTTATATAAAATTAGTACTCCTAGCAATTTAAATATTAACGTAGTTTTGAATTATTTTTATTGATTTCTAGAATATTTATTAATTTTCAATTTGTCTTTAAATTTAGTAAGATTAATAACTTCATAAATCAATCTTATCAATTTACTAATACTTTTTTATTATGTATATTACTAAAAAATAAAATATTGTTTTTTTCTTATTAATAACATACTCACATATTGTAGGCGAGATGCATGGAATCAAAACATAATGTGGATTGAAATACACCATACCTTGCAGAACAACTATGGGGGTGTGATGTGGTTTAGTCCACATTAGGGATGCAAGTTGGGCAAGTTGTGCTAGGTTTACGGTCAATCCAAGCCCAATCCAAAAATTTGGGCTTAAGGCCCGAGCTTGGACTGAGTTTGAGGTCAAGCTTGATCTTCTCAGCTTGCATTATAATTTGATTCACTTGGGTTAGGTTCGGACCTAGGTTGGTCAATAAACCCACTCTAAAATTATACATGTATGTATATATGTATGTATGTGTGTATGTATGTATATATGTATGTATGCAAAAATGTACATATATACATATGTATGTATGAATTTGTATAGTTGGGTAGGGCTCGGGCTGGGTTTGAGCTACCTAAGGGCTAGGCCCAACCCATCCCAAAAAATAAAAAAGCCTGGATTATTGGGCCCGAGCCCAACTCAAAGACCGAAAATCCAAGCCCAACCCATGTAAAATTTCAGGCTAGGTTAGTTCGGGTTTAGATTGGGCCCACCCAAATTGCACTCCTAGTCAAGATATCTTTGTCCATGGTGCAAAACAACTATCATTTTGAGGTCTGGTGTGTGTTTTCATCCACTCTACATGTGTGATATATAGATATAAATGAAAACAAACCACCTAATTTCTCATTTATACTACAGAACACCCTAATAGGGTGAGCCTCTTCAAAATTTGATGCCCCCAATTCACAATTCATCCCTATCTTGTTTTTTTTTTTTTTAAATAATTACATTACAATTTACAAATGGCGTTTATATTTCGTTCATTGTGCTGTGAGGTCCATTTGGTGGTTACTTTTGTTACATGGAACATGTGGGAGGTTGCAACGTGGGTACACAATATCCCTACCCCTAGAGTCTAGAGTCTAGACGTTAGCCTTTTCTTTTTTCTTTTAAATGGTGAAGCTCTATCCTCTATGGTAATGGTACCATTACATTTTTATTGTTACTGAAAATGAGGCTTTTTTTTTTTTTTAATTTCTTTGCTCTCTTCTCTGGTCTAATCTTCTGATGCAAATGAGAGGAATAGTTTTTCTGCACAATGTTTATGTATTTATCTCAATTCTCTTCTTCCAACTTTGCTTGGCATTTTTTTTTCTTGTTTTACTGATCAAAAAGAACCGTTCGACCTGGGAACCAGTCACCTATCCAGTTCCGTTTTGCATCAGGCATGGGATTTTCCAAAAAAACTGTTGAACCGGTCAGCAAACTGATGACCTAACCCAAATGGTTGAACCGCTAAATCTTTCGACCCAAACAATGATTTTTCAGGTCATTTTTATTTAATTTTTTTTCATTTTAAAAAATTTTAAAACATCACGGGGTGACCATTTGGACCGGAGGGTCGATCATTCGACCCGACCAACTTTCGTAATTCTTGATTGACCTGACCAACTATCGAAAGCTTTATCCCAATTCCTATCAGCCTGGATTTCTGTTTAAATTTAAGGTTGTCGAAGGAAGTCTTTACCGAGCTGTGAGAATGATGGTTGGTGAAGATGACTGTATATTACGAATTAAATATATAGTTTTCAAACAGAAAGCCTGCAGTCAACATTCGTGAATATAGAAAATACCAGTAATAAAGTAGGTTTATCTGGGCTTTCCACTTTTCCAGAAAGAAGAGGAAATTAAAAATGAAAAAGAAAGGAAAACAGAGATAGGGTTGCAGACTGAAGAAATACTTGTGCCATAGTTTTATTTTTATCACAGACCTTTCTGTATTACAAAGTACAGTATGGTACATACCACAGCCATTCTGCTACTTGATGCCACTAGAGACATTATAAATAACATAAGCAATGGGCAGAATAGTGGCCCCAATACATTGAGCAGTGAGCTCCCATATTATATATAGTTCAGCACAAGAACAAGATGATGCGGCTATGACAACTCTGAGCCCTGAACCACCCATAAAGCTTGTCTTGGATCTTTCAATCTTGAACCATTTCAACATCCCCTATTCCTACGAGCATGAAGGCAACTATTGGATTTGGAACCAAGAAAAATAAAAACCAATTATGATCCTTGTCACAATATTTAACATTGGATGTGATGATCTCCTCTAGAAGACCAATCTAAAATAAGTGTACAAGATACATCCTTGAATGGGTTCCACAAAAATTATGTTATGAACCTTCACAGATATGCTACTTTTCCACCAGTCTCTTGTTATATATACTACAGCTGTGTTTGCCATATGAATGAATGTTCACACATTACGTAATCGCTTCTTTTTTAATCAAGATTGATGATACCAGCTTCCAGCTATTGTTATTCTTTTCTCTCATTTGTCTTCTTCTTTCCCCTTCCTCAAGAAGATTACAATTTCCACCTACCTACATAGAATGCAAGGAAAGCTTAGGCAACAAAATCATGCAATAGACGGGAGGAACTAAATCTTTCTTTTTGGTTCCCAGGATCCATGCAATTGTAATCTGCTATGTCAGTCCCCACAGAAGAAGTTGTTGCACTGTACATCTCATCCCCTCCTATGGCGATAAAATTGTGAGGTGACCTGCCAGACATGCGTAAGCCACCATCACAGTGCTGTAATCCTAATGTGAGTGACACTCCACTGCCACTCCCAAATCTCCCCAACTCTGCCATCTGGTAAGCAGCAGCTGCTGCCATAAATCTCCCACCACCATTCCTATCAGACTGAACTAGTGTATCCTGGAAAAGACTGCTACAATCATCTATACTGGATCTTGGTTCTCCACCCAACTTCATTACCCCGTGGTCAGTACCATCCCTCTCGCAAGCACCATCCTGAAGGCCTGCACCTGCTGCAGATCCAGACATTTCTATATCAGGGAAAACGTCAGACTTTGAATCTTGGATTTGTCCAGTATGGCAATCCTCAGTAGATGTGGACTTCACACTTTGCTGCAAATCTTCCCCCCTATCTTCAGAGACCTTATTATCATCCTTCACTGCCTTGGATGCATTTTCAGATGAAGAATTTGAGTCCATCTCAGTGTTACCAATTTCTTCTTTGTACATCTCCTCAACCATGGGCTTCCATAGTCGTACTCGGGCATTTATAAACCAGTTTGAGACCTAAGGCAAACAAGATATCAAATATCAGACACCATGAATACAGAATGAAGCAGATACCAACATTGTTTGTGAGGAAACCTTAGGCCCACTACTCGATTGGTCCACCCAAGGAATTTTCAACATAAGATCTTATTATCTAAATTACTGAATGGTGAATCCATTTTTTATACTTCACTGCATCATTGTTTGAAGACATTAATCACAAAATAACTTGCAGGTAGATTAGACTTTCATTGTTCTTATCTTTTACCTGGCTTCTGGTCAGGCCTGTCTGCCTAGCTAGCATGATTTTTTCAGCATCCTTGGGGTACCTGACCAAGATGAAAATGACAAAGTTAGGAGGAATTGATATCCAATATTTTATTGGATGCATCAGGACATTAGATGTCGTTTTCTTTTTGTTATTTTTAAAGGAATGTGTGGGTTGGTGGAGGAAAATAGATAGAGATATTTAGTGTTGTAGGATTTACGGATGAAGAAAATGCTCAAACAGCCATGCCCGAAGGATAGAAACAGAGCTTTCAGGTAAGCCCCTCTGTGGCCTCCAAGCATGTTGCTGCATCATGCCAAACTGCTGAAGAGCCCTCTGTTGCCTGAGCTGCTGGTCTACATAGCGGAGGCGTGATATTCCAACCCCCTTGCTATCTTGTTCTCCAAGGCTTGTACGGATTGCATGAATCTGGCCACTGATTGCATCACGCAAGCAGCGGAAGTGGCGGGAAATTGTTTGGAGGGCAAGTGCTGTATATGGTTTAGCAGCCCCAGACCCCGCAATCACATCAAAAGATGATACCACAATCTGCATCTGATGATGGTACTGTTTGTATCTTCTATCAACCTGCAATCAGAGCAATCAAGAATATAACCATAGCACCAAAAGGAATCACTCTATTTTCATTTTCACTAGGAATAACGTCTACAATTTAGTAATTTTATATCAACATTAAGAAATTTATATTGTTATAACTACATATCATCTAGCTCTAATAAAATGAACTGATTTTTACAATTACTTCATTATGGCTGTTTTATGTCAACGCAAATTTCAGCACAAAGTAAAATGTTAAGGAGAAAAGGTGAGACATTACAATCTTGGTTCATCTTGCTTCAGATTTTGCTTTGCTTTGTTTGTTTTGAGGAAGTAAAATGGTGTGGTCCCCGCTTTATATGGGAGAGATGGAGAACATAGAGGTAAACTTTGCATACTTCTGGGGATGCAAACCTTAGAACCCATGGAAATTTAAATGATGTGGTTCCAATATAAATTTTATTCCCTAGGGGTGTAAAAGGTGTTTGCAAAAATAAAAACAAGGAAAAAGTGAACTGGGTATCAAGTTTACACCTGGAATACTTTTTTGTCTGATTGGTAACATTAAAGTTTATTGATATATGGAAAAGATTTAGTTAAAGTACAAAGTGTACCAAACACTCCTCTTAATCTTCTACTAACCCCTTGCTTTGCTAGTGCATTGGCAGTGTTGGTTGATCTATGGACCCATGTAAATATTGCTTCAATCTCATGGTTAAGTGTCTTATCTCTCTCATCGTCTTCCTATAGTGTCACAAGCCATTTAAATTGTTTCAAAACCAGCTCAATACTACCTTTTGAGTCACCTTTCACAAAGATGTTTCTGTAATCAAGTATTTTTTTTTTTTTTGCCAATATCCCTCTAAGACAGCCAATAGCTCTGCTCTTGTAGAATCACCATGGCCAACAGGACCCAAGAACATAACCATTATGTTTCCTTTGCTATTTCTAAAAGCTCCACCTATACCAAACCTGCCTGGATTTTCTAAACAGCACCCATCAAAGTTTAATTTCATGAGATGAGGGGTTGGTTCACAAAATGCAGGCTAATGGTTGTCCTTGATGTTGACGTCAAAGCTGCTATCTGCCATCCCTGAAAAAAAATAGCCTACACTTGTCCACTTTTTGCACTTGAAACAAATGCAGCCTATTACAGTTTTGTAACTAATAAAAAATGTCATTCAGTTCAGTCACTTCAACCATTATCAAACAATTCCTTAGGCATCCCTGAAAAATATATATTTGTATGTCAATGTTTAGAGTTATTTTGGTTTCACCATCATCCAAGCCTTATCCCAACTATAAGGGGTTGGCTAGCCATTATGTTCTTTTTAAAGCCATATCCATTGTTAAATTATGAGTGCCTAAATCATTTCTTACTACTTCAACCCATGCCCTTTTGGTCTACCCCTAGCTCTTCTAGCTCCTTCAACTTGCAACAGATTGCTTCTTACAGGTGAGGTAAACATTGGGTAATGACCTTATTCATTTTGATCCAGTTACAGAGAGATTGATCTCTGTATGAAAATGTGTGTCAGAAGCATTTTTCCTGATTATCATTCCATACTGCTTGTTTAAGGATATGAAGAAATCCTACTAGCAGTTGCTTTTACTAATCACAGAGATCACAGAGGGATGACAAACAAGTGAAAATAATTTACAGTGCCTGTATTCAATGGTATGCAGCCTCTTAGCCTTACAATTCTCAGGAATAAATTACTTGGGAATGTCAAAGTTATAAAGACAACATTTTAGATATTTAAAGTCAAGCTTCTAAGGAATATTCATGTTCCAAGTCAGATCCACTTCTGCAGCCACAAAGAAAGACTAGTATCAAATACTAAAATCATGAAAGCTGATGAGCTTATCAGGCCACATGGATGTAAAGAAGATATTGTAGATATCTCCAAAACCACCAAAAATCTGTGTTCAATATGCAGCTTCATGTGGCTCAGAGATATTGAATTACATCAATCAACTCAAACTACATATTTACTTAATTAGATTTGCATGACAATATTGTGCTTATTGACAAAAGGTAAAATTCTTTCTGATCAAATGTCTTGCAGGCATCTCAAATTTGACAGAGCATTTCTTTCAATAGAATTACTACATCAAACATCTATGTATTGGTTATTGATCAAGCCATGGTCTTACTCCAAATGATAGAAATGACAAGTGTGGGTGAAGAAGATCTGGCACCGGCAATCAGTATTAGCAAGAGAGAGAAAGAGCACCAAAAGATTGTGGGTACTCCCAGGCATCCTTCTGGTTAAAGATCCATTTTAGAACCAAGATTCTAATGTTTTTCTATTACTAAAATCACATTAGGAGAGTTTCAAAGAAAAGAAAACTTTCTTTTGTGCAGTTTCAAAGAACTGTTCTTGCAATATAATTAATTGGTTGATCAATAATGTTCCCACTTCCAAGCTAGATTCTCCAAAGAGCTACTACTTCTTTCAGTAAAATTTCAGAAAAAATGTTGTTCAATTTTTGTCAAGCAACTTGCTCCATTGGAGCATCTGATCTGCAATCCCCCTAAAAGAGAAGAGAAAGCTCCTTGCTTTTTGTGTGCTTAATATCCCACAATAGAATGTCATGAATCTAAAACTTTACTTATCAACTAATGACACATATAGAAGTTTTGTGCATATCCATTCTCTTAAAAGCAGGGGCATGCATATGCATATAAACTTGTTGCTTTGCAAAATGTACTTGTTCTTTTTTGATGAGTGACAAGATGAAATAAATAATGCTTCAATTATTTTGCACCCTTCAGTCTTCCTACGGTAGAAACTGTTTGAATGCATTCGAAGGCAAAGATATTGTACATCGACTCAGTGTCAAAATAGTGAAAGTTAATAGCCACTGAATTAGGACAGTAAAATGAAGGTAGCAGACTGACCTCATCCAACATAGCCAAAAGCTTTGTCATTTTGTTCTGCAAATCCTGTCTTTCAGCAGGTGAAATCTCAGCAGAATTGGTAGATGATTCTTGAGGATTTGAAGGCATCCCATCTGTGGAAGGTAATGAAGTGCCGCCCTTTTGTTCCTCATAAGTATCTTTGGATCCCTTTAAACCCAAGTTTTGCTGTTTGTTGGAATCTGACTGTTTCAGAACACTACGGACGTTAACAACTTCATCAAGCAGTTGCTGTGCTGCCTTGAGGTATTTGGAGTTGGGAATGGTGCTTGGAAGACCTGACATTCCATAAGGATACGGATCAGAATGGATTAGTTTGGGGCCCATTGAGCATTGAAAGTTGTTCAATCCTTCTCTCTTCATAGCATCATGATTGCCCCCAAGAAAATCAGGTTGTAAGTATTCAGCATTTCTTGATTGTTTGCTTTGAGAGCTCTCCTCATCTCTACACGAGCTGGCCCCTCTGCCACCATCACCTGATATTGACTGATGAGAGCTCAAGAATGAACAGAGACCCTGGTTAGGATGCCTGTACTGGAAAGAAGGCATAGGATTGGCGCATGGAATCTGTGACCCAAGGCTGAGGGATAATCCCTGTCCCTTTAAGTTCTGTCCACCCTGTAAAATGCCTAGCTGCGTTCCTAGACCCATCTGAGAATCTTCACCAACAGAGCTACGAACCAGATCATCTGCCCCACTGTTTAACTGTTCACCAAGTGGCTGTACGTTTGTTGGACCACCCGATGGCTGTACGATTGACATCTCATTCCTCCCATCCCTCCATAGACCACAGTTTTGTTCCCCAAAATGAGAACCCAAAAAGTTTGATAGAATTCCTTGTTGTAATAGGGTGGACTCAGAAGTTCCCACAGATGAGAGTTCAACACAATTTTGCTGTGGCTGAGAATTTCCAGCCAAGGCATCTGTGTAGGACCTAGCAGAAGAAGCATAGTTCAGACACATCATGTTGCCAGGAAGAACCGGTGCATCAGGAAATGAAGTAGGCACAGAGTATAAGGTCGGCATAACTTCTCTTTGGTTGCTCGAACTGGGGAAATAAGTAGCCATCTTTCTTCTTCCTCAACGCCGGGAACCTCCGAGTCAAGTAACTGACGATGAAGGATAGACCATCACCAACCTGCTCTTGTGAAGAAATTATTGCACCAGGACCTGATGAGGACCAAGACAAGTATGATAACCTATTAACAACTCTCAGAAAAATGTTCACAACATTTAGAAAAAGAGATTGATATTTAATGCTTAAGTAGAACTGCCCACAGATTTCACACTAAAAATGAAGATAAAAAATATATATATAAGAGAGAAGAATGAAAAGGATAAGCAGCTAGGTGGATGGATGGACCTTCCCAAGCTCCCAATAATAAGGAAAATTATGAGACCCCAAGAAAACTGTTTATGGTATTTTCTTTTCTTCTTCTCCTTGTCTAAAGGATACCTAGGTCTCTGGCAGAAAGGAGTGTTACAGGGTATAGAAATACTGAAGGAAAACCTTCCTGATACAACCCAAAACCGCTTATATCAACAGATGAGGAAACAGAGAGCGTAACAAAATCCTCCAGAACCTACTTCCCCATCAAGTTCAACAGAAACTAAAAATATAAACAAATATATAAAAATAACAGTCAATAATCCCCACAACCTCAAGCAGAGTATGATCCAGAAGAAACCCAGAAACCAAATACCCAGATTCTAAATACTCCCGAGGGACAAACTTAAACCCAGAGAACAGGGGCACAAACACAAAAATATAAATATATAAAAATCAAAACCTGTACATTAGCACAATATTTTTTCCGTCTTCCACCATCATCGTGTCGTTCATGCATTAAAAGCCACATCAGAAGAACAAAGAAAGCAGGGATCTTTCTTCTCGTAAACGATGAAACACAAAGCCAAGAAATAAAAAAAAAGTCACCTGAAAACCCGAGACGGATGTGTCTGTCGTGGGGAGCAGCAAAGCTCAAAACAACACCAAATTGGAGACAACGCAATCCCGAGATTCAAAACAACAAACCCTTTTCATCGAACAAATATAACAATTAAAAAACCACAATTTGAAAGATAAAACACAGAATTCCAAAGAACAGACAACATGTTTCCTTTCAAAAACTACAAGTTGATGTTCTCTCTCTTTAATCTCCCTTTTCTAAATTCATATATTCTCCATCCACCATTCGATCTTTTCCACGTGAGACATGCCACACTCTCCCCTTACAATAAAAATTTCTCTCAGAAACCAAACACCCACAAATCAACACTTTTTCTCCCTCTTACCCATTGTTGTAGTTGATGTGTTCAATCCCTAACCACCAGTTGGTAGACCTAAACCTCTCTTAAACCCATCTATCTGTCGCTTCTCTCTTCTTCAACCTCTCTACCTCTCTGTCTGTCCCTCTCATCCCCAACCATGGGAAGATCTGCACTGCCACCATATAATTGTTTAATACCCAGATGATATAAACTATTGCTAATAATTGAGGCTTGGATAATAATCAAGTAATTAGCTACTGAATTAATTGTTACTCCACTTGAGTCAGCTGCTTCCTTTGGGTGATTTGGGTAATGACGTCCTCAAAGAAACTTCCAAAAAAGGAATGGGTAAAATGGTAATTAGACTCTAAAGAGAAAGAGAAGAAACTAAAGAGGTATATATCTTGTTTAATGATAAGTTGCATCGCCTGATATGCTTATATCTTACGAAAATGACCTAGTCATCCACCATCAGATTGTTACGAGATAGTGATTAGACAGTGGACCACCTTACAAGTACACATTTCATGCCACCGTTGCTTCTCTTGACCTAACATGACCTGATCAAACAATGACGGCCAAGAGCTGGAATCTTCTGCCAATAAAACATGTTCCAACCCTCTACCAACTTGATTTAATACCATACATCTTACTATGAGATTGAGACCCACCATAAAAGTGGGACTGGCCATATCTGAAATATATGGAGTGAGATCATGTTGGTAGAGAATTGGAACATATTTTGTTGGCACGATTAATTTTCTTTATTTATTTCTTTAATTTAATATGGTTTTGCTTACAAGCTAAAACAAATTGCAACTTGCAACTTGGTAGGTGTTAGCTAAAAGCCTAGGCCCCTGTTTGGAAGTGTTTTATTTCAAGTAATTATTAAAAAATACTTATTTTAGGCTAAGACCACACGAATAAGTTCTTATGCGTTGAAAAATAAACCTGAATAATTACTTTTCTAGGAAATAAACCCATTTTGATAAGTTCAAAGTTTTGGCTTTTTTCAAATGCTTTTTCATCTAAACTGTCTTGATTTGCGGTGTAGTTTTCAAAATGCTTAT
This sequence comes from Nelumbo nucifera, assembly GCF_055504915.1. NCBI lineage: Eukaryota > Viridiplantae > Streptophyta > Magnoliopsida > Proteales > Nelumbonaceae > Nelumbo > Nelumbo nucifera. The sequence continues at coordinate 98,119,193 of NC_142649.1, forward strand.
ACAACTCCTATTTGAAAAAAAAATAAAAACACTTATTTATCTAGATGGTATTTGGTATTAATGTAGCGTTTGGAAGAAACAGTGCCAGCTTAGCATTGGAGATGCATTTAACAAAAAAACACCTAAAAGGTTATTTGGTTGAACCGTTTATTTCTATTGAAAATCGTATACACTGTTTATTAAAAAAATACTAATCTCAATGTTTTTCATTTTCAAAACCAATTTTTTACTGTTTAGCTTATGGCATCTATTGGCGCTGAAGTATAAAAAAATCGTACAAAACGTTTAAAACAGATTTTGTCTCGTTTTTTAAAATAAAATCATACAAAACGTTTATCTTATAAACATTTGATACCAAACAACCTCTTATAATAACTACTCCCAACCAGGACTAAACAATTAAACAAACACCCGCGGGCCGCTGCTGCGCTGCATCTGCAGATGTGAACTCGCATGCTTCACCTTTCACAAGATAGTGGTATTTTAGGTAATAAATAAAAGGTCGTTGTGGTGTTATAGTAAATTTACAGTGGTTTAAGAAATTGGAGAAGAGGGAGGAATACTACGTGTCTACAATACTACCCTGACGCGGGATCTTTATGTTAACAGGCTTTGCAGGAGAGTTCAGAGGTGGGGATGCGAGAAAGCCACACGATTTAAAATCAACGGCGGAATTTGATTGATGAGATACGTGGCTTTGGGGGTGAAAACCCAAAAATACTCGACGCGTGGCCCTATTGTTTTTCTGACATCCTCTGATTCTGATTGATGGTTTTTTTTCTTGGCAAAAGATGATTGATTGAAGTTCGATCTTACAATCATTATCCTCCGATTAAAATAATCAATGAGTCAGATATCGGATTCCTGGGATAATGCTATAAATATTTATTTTAATAACAATCAAACAATGTAAGGCAATATGCCCCATCCCCGTCTGTAGACCTTCCCCGCTCCATTCCTTGTGTCGGGGCGGGGCACCCACTTTCCATTGCGGACGGGGGGAATGTCCGAATTTTTTCTGCTTTATGAGACATTAATTTAATTGTTAGTATTTTATTAATGGAATTATAAGAATTTGAAAATATTTTAGGAATTGAGTTATGACAATTTAAGAGTATTTTAAGAATTGAATTATAATAATTTAAGGATGTTTTAGAAAGTGAATTATAGGATCATAGAATTTTAAGTATTTAGAAAAAATTTAGAGATATTTTAAAAATAAATATTAAATTTAGAGATATTTTATCAATTTACCATCAGGTTTGAAGAATTATATACAAATCCCTGATCTATTTCTGATTTGGAGCAAAAATATTTTCTTTGCCTCCACCCTATTCCCATTTAAGAACGGAAAAAACTCTCCTCATTCAAGGCAAGGTGAGGTGGGCCCCTGAGTTTACAAGGAAATTTGCCATCCCTACTTCCCTAAGCAATAAAGCATAAAATTTGGTTTACCATATGGGGTGGATTGGAGCTAACCGAATCGAATTTGAACTTGGTTAGTGAAAAAAAATATATATATATTGAGGTTTAAGTTTGATTCGAATTAGAGATGTAAGCTTATATCTAACTCGATTAAAGTTCATAAGTTTTGAATTGGTTTGACTCTTGATTAGGTTTGTGAAACAAGTTTTATTGGGTTCAAGTTCGTGATTAAGCCAACATGTCCACCCCTAGTACACCATGCATAAAATATTTTGGATGTGTGGTAAACGATGAACTTGCAAGGTGCAAGAAAACAAGTATCATATACCAAAATGTAATATTTAATTTTTGGGGAAATTTCAGATTCCCCACCTCATATATAATTTTTATTTGCATAGTTTTTTTGGTAGGAATATGTTTGTATAATTAGAAGTTGGAGAATGTGATAGTGTCAAAAAGATGTACAGTGTACTATATCATAGGGAGACCGGATCTTCTCACACCGAATTCATATGCACATCCTACAATGCATTGGAAACATCTCCCGTATTTATATATTATTATTCACGGAAGATGTTCTCAATACAGGGTAAATGTGCCTGTGAAGCGCCCCTGTGTGAGGAGCAGATCCCGTCCATATCATAGGTGGTGGTTTTTGAAAATAAAATTTATGAGATAAGATAAATTATAGATTTCTCTTAATTTTTATATGGTTCAGCTAATAAATAGATCGGGCTGGGATGAATTGGGTATACTGCGTACAAATACAAGGTAGCCTGTGTGATCTCTCATTGCCCTCAATAAGGAATTCTAAAGCATAGGATTTGTGTTTTTTATGATGAAAAAAAACACAAAAAAAAAAAAAATCTTTTTGAAAGGAGAATGGATGTAACTCATTATGCATTGCCTCTATGGCTCTATCTCAACTTAAACGACCTCTCTACTCTGTCTTGGAAATATCACTATTGGTTGGACAAGATTTTATCTCTCAAATGCTCATCTACCATTTTTTGTATATGTTTTCCAAGGAATTTGAATAGGGCTGCCCAACTCCATGTTCTTTTATCAGTAAAATGTGGATGCCTATGGTAAATGATTTTTTTTTTTTGTTATACTTGGGTAAATAAGGGTCCATTTGATTCACAGTTGGAAGTAGAATCGGAACCAAAATTCTTTAGAATTGGAATTGGGATGGTCTATTCCTATAGTCTGGTTGGTTCAGACAGGAATGAGAATAAAAACTGGAATCGATAGGAATGAGATTTCATTCCCAAGGGAGGGACAAGGAATGGCCATTCCCTCAAATGGGGGAATACCGTTCCAGTGGGAGTGAGAATGGGATTCCAATTCCACCCAACCAAACAGTTGGAATCGAAATATCCCATTCCGATTCTGATTCCATTTGAAATAACCCATTTCGATTCCGATTCCAGACCCCTATTCTCCCAAACCAAACAGAGCCTAATTTTCCCGTACAAGGGGTAAATTGTTTAACTTAGGGTCTATTTGGAAGGAATACAGATACAAATATGTAAGGTGCAAAACCTTATATTTTGTATTATTTTGAAAAGAGTATAAATACAAATATGTACAGTGCAAATACATATAAAATAATGCAAAACATAAGGTTTTGCACTCTACAAATTTGTATTTGTATTCATTCCAAACTGAGCCTTATATTTGAAAGTCTACATTACAAATGTATACAAAATAATACAAAATAAAAGATATTGCACTCTATATGTTTGGATTTGTATTCCTTCCAAAAGGCTCAATTTGAAAAGAATACAAATACAAGTTTATAGAGTGCAAAAAAAAAAAAAAAACATAGAGACAAATGTACTTAAATAAGTGTTTCTTGATAAGTAACCAAATGTAGAACAAAAAAAGCCTGAATTAAATTTGGTTGCCATCACGATTGAGGGGTTATGGGCATGAGGATGGGGTACCCCGTTGTGTAGACCCTCCAATGGGTGGTTCTGATGCTGGAGTAATTGTTCTGGTCCAATCCAATAAAGAGGACAACATACACATTAAAGGCCCTGTACATTGTGGTTGGAGAGTTTCAGTAATTGATTAATGCCACTACAACAACTACTTGCAGCATTTTTGCTATGTGGCAATTGTCCTTTGATTTACACCAGAGTAATTATTTGTTTAAGTACTAGGGCAGTCAATGGTTCCCATCATCCGAGCTTAAAGCCCAATCTGATTTAACCAGACCCAATTAAATTCCAAGTTATATTATACTAATTAATTAGAATATTGTATGTATATATATTTATGTAGAATTAATATAGATTCATCGATAGAGTTGGTTTAATTATCACATTTTCTTTTAGGTTCTATTATGATACCGAAAGACATGATAGTGGAAAATTGAAATCAATGAACTGGTATTATAAAAGCAATCACCAATTAGATGAGATTTATCAAAATTCAAGGGGATTTATCATGTATTTCTGGCATTATAAATTGAGCTTCATAGAAGTTATTTTTATTTAATAATATTATGTAATGTTTAAGTCATTTTTTATATATACCTTTTAAAGTATAACAATTTGGTCATTTTAAGTTTAATTTATTAATTTTTTAGTAAAAAAATTATTTATTATATATATAAATGTTATGTTAGAATTTAATTCAAATCCATCAAAATCCAACAGACAAGACATCACATCGGGGCCCCACGTGCATATCTCAGCATGCATTGAGAACATCTCCCGCACTTGTCATTGGGAGATGTTCTCAATACATGATTAAGATGTCCTGTGGGGCGGTGATGCGAATTCATATATTAACACTTTAACAGATGCAACCCCTAATCCGTGGTCCAGTCAAGATTCAAGAACCAAAAAGCAAGTGTGTTGCAATTTTCGATCAAGATTTAGATGGAGAATGGATGGAGCATGGATGGGCCAACCTTATTAACTCTAATAAATTTCGTAGGAGCTAAGAAGGGAATTCATATAATTATAAATCTTTTCACGGCACGGTTAACTAAATTGTGGGACTTTTTTTTTAATTGAATTGATACTATCAGTTTTTGGAAAATCGATAATTAAAATTGAACCGAAACCAGTCGATTAATCAGTTGATCGGTTCGGTTCATTGATTTTTTGGTTTTTTAATTTTTATAATATATATTATAAAAATATATAATAAAAAATATATTTGTGGAATTGGGTCTGAGTGATGTTTCCTATATATTTATGGCATCTTCCATTGTTGTTAAGTAATCTATTCTTAAATAATAGTCTACTGTTAAATAATTCTTTAGTTATGAAAATTATTAAAAATTTCTGGAAGATATTCTACCAAAAATTATGAAATAATTATTTCAGAAATAATCCATTATTTAAAAAATATTAAATGATTAAATAATCTACCAAAAATTAATAAACAATCCATTATTTAATAATTTTTGGTTATTAATAAATATTCAAAATTTCAACGTTTAGCTCTACATTAGACATTGTAATTTAATGAATTTTTACAATAATAATTTATTGATAAAAGACATTACTAATTATTGTAATTTACTAATTTCTATAAAATTAATAATTATAGTTAACAATTATCAAATAATTTAGGGAAACTCCTTAACTAATAATCCATAATTATTTTTTAAAAAAGTAGTTAAAATTAAGAAATTAATCTATGAAAAATATATTCTCCAAAGCTATTTAAATAATAATCCATTATTATTATTCAACTAAATAATTATTAAAAAATTTAGGAAAATTAAATTAAGAAATTAATCTATTAAAAATTGTTACATAATTATTTAAAGAACAATCCATTATTATTATTATTATTATTATTATTATTATTACTTCAATAAATAATTATTAAATAATTTAAGAAAATTATTAAGTCTATCCACACCGATCTAGATCACTTGGTCAATGGCAGAATTCATATATTCAATAGTGAAAAGTCAGAGATAGTGGTGATGTTTGGTACTGATTATCGGTACAGTCCATGTATTCAATAGAGAGAAAATCAGAGCTTGATTTTTGGTTAATTTTTAGAGTTCATATATTCAAAAGAAAGCTCCAACCTAACATACAAAATTAATTATGAGTTAAATTTGACATACAAATCAATGGTACATTAACTGAAATCTTGGTACATCAAAAAAAAAAAAAAAAAACCTAGGTGGTTAAAAATAAGACTAAGAGAAAGATTGTGGTTATTGACACCAACTCAAATGCTATTTTTGTTTTTGTAAAATAAAAATTCATTCTCTAAAAATAATTTGCTAAGTGTCTATATTACTCTTGAGGAGTAAGAAATAAAATTCCTGTTTTAGCACAGGAATTTCTAAAAGAACAGAAACATATGAAAACATTGTCAAACAGGGCCTCAATGTCTCATTTAGAAAGGCAATTTAGGTGGGCTTGGGTTAAGCATTTGTCAAATTTTGAGGACCCAGGCCCATTCTTTGTAAAACCATCAAGTGAGGTACCTGGCTTGCTCACCAATCCTATATTCATGTTTTTCCAGGCTAGGTTGGGTCTGTGTTGGTGCGACTTCAGGTCGGATTCGAATTGAGCCAAACCCATGCTGAGTGACATCCTTATATCTACCTCTGCAAAATTTGCAACTGGTCAATAAAGCTTGGGCATACTTGGGTTGGGCTTTTGTCAAATTTGAATGGGCTTAGCTCGAAGGCCCGAAGACCAAAGAAAATTTCTCCTTACAGGTCTAGCCCTCCCCCATAACGACCAACCCAAATAAGCAACAATTGGCACTCTGTTTGAGGACCACTCTTTCACCTCCTTGGCGCTGATTGCAGGAGATTTTATTCAAGAATCCCTCTGTGCACACCCAGAGAGTGCAACAAAGTTGCCCAGTATCCATAACTCAATTTACCAACTGATGGTGGCTCAGTTGGTAGGATCTCAGACTTGATGTAGCAGAGACTTGGGATCAAATATTCCAGAGCCCCTCGGTTGTGTAGCCCCATGAAGCTCAAGTTAGTTGGTTACCGTCCAGCTGTAGTTTGTTAGACAGCTGTCAAGTTAGTTGTTAGCAAATATCTGCCAAGACTCACCACATATCGAATTCCTTTTCTCGATATGTGTATTTGTATAATATACCCATCACCCCGAATCAATGAACATATCGAATTCCTTTTTTCTGTCAGAGCGTTGGCGAGTTCTACATCAATCGAACTCTACACCATTGCAATGTCACCGTCGTCAGCCATGTTTGATCTTGATCTGACGTCACCCTGCTACCTGCATCCTTCCGACAGTCCTGGTGCAGTTTTGATTTCGTCTCCGCTTATTACTTGATATGGCAGAGAGCGATGCGGATCCCATTAGAAGCCAAAAATAAGTTTGGCTTTGTCAATGGAACAATATTGAAACCTGAATAACCTCCGGCAGAAGTAAGAGCATGGATCAAATGCGGCAATAGCATAGTCACTTTGTGTTTCTTTAATTCTCTCGCACGAGAATTCCATTAAAGTGTTGCATATCCGTCTTCTAGAAGGGAGACTTGGTCTGATTTTGAAGAAAGGTTTTCCCAAGGTCACGATCCTCGGTTATATCAATTGAAGTGGGATCTTTCCCTATTACACCAATGAACCATGTTAGTGACCTCTTATTTCACACGAATGAATGGTCTTTGGGACAAAATTGCAGTTCTTTCTGAAATACCGGAGTGCTCTTGTGGATCTGCAAGAAAGTTGATTGCAGAAAGAGAGAAAGATAAAGTCCTATAGTTCTTGATGGGCCTTGCGGACACCTTCAACAATGTCCGATCTTCCATCCTCACCATGGAGCCAATTCCAAATGTGAATCGTGCCTTTGCCATGATCATACAAGAAGAGTGCCACCAAGCCATGGTTTCTCAGAAGATGCCACTAATTGACACTGTTGTTGCTGCTTTCTTTGTGAATAAATCTGGTATTTGGAGTAATGGAAATCCGACCAAATCCAAACTCAAATGTGAATATTGTAAAAGAACAAGACATACCAGAGACGTGTTTTGAACTCTTTGAATATCCTGAAGGTTGGGACAAAGGTCGATCAACCAAGAATTCCAAGAATGGAAAATCAGCCCACGCAGCTTGTGTGAAAGGTGAATCATTTGGATCTCAAGAAGTCTCACCTATATCTCTCACTATAGACCAATATAATCAGTTGTTGGGGCTACTAAATGATGATAATCATGATCCATTGGCTACTTCAACCATGACTGGTAAGGATCCTTTCACTTCTTTAATACATTTGGACATTTGGATTTTGGACAACGGGGCTTTAGATCACATGACCCCTAACAAACCCTTGTTCATCCACTGTAAAGCCTTAATGACTTTCTTCTCTGTTAGATTACCAAATAATTGTCTCTTATCCGCCATTCATATAAGAACAATTATATTGATACCTGGCCCTGTAATTCAACATGTACTGTATGTGCCTAACTTCAAGTATAATCTCTTGTTTATAAGAAGACTTACAACACAGTTAAACTGTATTGCTCTCTTTTCCTCCACATCCTATGTATTATAGGACCAACACTTGAAGACGATTGGCAAGGGACATCTGTTTGATGGAGTCTATTGCTTAGAATATGGTGCTTCAATTGCAGCTTCTACTACATCACATATAGATGGAGATGGATATACTTCATGGTACAATAGGCTCAGGCATGCTCCTCCTCGTCAGTTGTCTTTACTATTAAACAGGCATATCATAGATGATAGTAATGGGGTTTGTGATGCTTGCGAATGAGCAAAACATACTAGAGTTCCGTTTCCAATAAGCTCGTCAAGAGCAACTTCAGCCTTTACTTTGATACATGTTGACATATGGGGTCCTTATCACATTGCTTCTCATTCAGGCACAAGATATATTTTAACCATTGTAGATGATTACAGTAGATGCACTTGGCTGTAATTGATGAAATTTAAGTCAGAAATATTTTTTGTACCTGTCTCATTCTATAAAATGGTGAGAACTCAGTTCAAATGTAGTGTTCAACAAGTCAAATTTGATAATGGGAAAGAGTTTCTCTCTAATCCTATTCAATCATTCTTTACTCAAAATGGGATTGTGCACCAAAGAACCTGTGTCTATTCCCCGCAACAAAACGGGAGAGTTGAGAGAAAACACAAGCACTTGTTAGAGGTTGCCCGTGCTTTGCGATTTCAAGCTTCACTGCTAGTTAGCTTTTGGGGTGAATGTGTGTTCACTTCAACATACATAATAAACTATTTGCCAGCCATTCCCCTTCAAAGTAAGTCCTCATTTGAGTTACTTTTTGGAAGGCCTCTCATGCTCAATCACTTGTGCACCTTTGGGTGCTTATGCTATGCCCATGGGCGACCATTAGACATAGACAAATTTGCACCTCGGGCAACCCAGTGTATATTTGTTGGTTATTCATACAGACAAAAGGGATATTGAGTATATAGCCTCAAGACTCATTGAATATTCACCTCAAGAGATGTAGCCTTATATGAAAATATTTTTCCATATGCTAGTGATTCTTCTAACCAACACCATAGTCCAAACATTGTGTTCCCGCTCTCTCAAATTGAACAACAGACAAAACCCTTTGTGATTAACCATTCAGATCAATCCACTGAACCTTTGACATCTCAAGATAACGCCAAGACTGACTTACATCCATTTTCCAAGCCTATTGAACTGTCTCGGCCTCAACGTGCTAGAAGACTACTCACCCACCTCGAAGACTTCATTTATAACCTGCCACATTCCACATCCGCCGCAGCTTTAGCCTCATCTGAACCCATTAATTAAGCCCAAATCATATGCTCAAGCAGCCCATGATCCAAATTGTAAACATGACATTAATGAAGAAATACAAGCGCTCAAGAGAAATAAAATATGGTCCATAGTTGACCTTCCTCCAGGAAAGAAACCCATTGGAGCAAAGTGGGTATACAAATTAAAATACCATGCTGATGGTATGATAGAGCGCTACAAAGCCCGCTTAGTGGCAAAGGGATACAACCAAGTAGAGGGATATGATTACCATGATACATATGCCCCTGTGGAAAAGCTAGTCACACTCTGCTGTTTATTGGCTATAGCGACATCAAAGGGTTGGGAACTTCACTAGTTAGACATGAACAACGCTTTCTTGAATGGGGATTTGGCAGAAGATGTGTATATGAACATACCTCTCGGTTTTCCCAAGCAGCCACAAAATAAAATTCGCAAATTACACTAGTCTTTATATGGGTTTAAACAAGCCTCATGTTGCTGGTATGAGAAATTTGCAACTGTATTGACAAACATCAGATTCAAACAGTCCATAACAGATTACTCCCTCTTTACACTAAAGCAAGATGAATCATCCATTGTGGTTTTGGTGTATGTTGATGAACTGGTCATAAAACATCTCCATGATTGTTTCTTGTTGAAAGACCTAGGCCCACTCAAGTATTTCTTGGGCTTGGAAATTGCACGTAGCAGTTCTGGAATTTTTTTATGTAAGAACAAATATGCTTTCGACATCATCTCTGATATAAGTATGGAGAATTGTAAACCTGCATCACATCCCATGGAGCAACAAAAACACTTCATTGATGACAATAGCCCACTGCTAGATGGTCCAAGTTAGTATAGGCGATTGGTGGGTCGGTTAGTCTACTTAACCGTCACTAGGCCAGAACTCGGTTTTCCAGTACATATACTAACACAATTCTTGAGCAAGCCATGGACAGAGCATATGGAGGCTGCTAAAAGAGTGGTTAGATTCATCAAAACCAATCCCAGTCATGGAACATTTTTTAGCAAACAATGAGATGCTACTCCGAATCTATTGTGGTTCTGATTGGACCTCTTGCCCATTAACTCGGATGCCCACTTATGTTGCGTTACTTGGAAGCTCCATCATTTCATGGAAAATTAAGAAGTAGTCAACTGTGTCACACTCATCTGTGGAAGCTGAATATCAGGCCATGGTTGTTGCCACTAATGAGCTACTATGGCTTAGACGCCTACTCTGTGGCTTAAACATTCCCATTTCTGAGCCTATGGAACTTTTCTGTGGCATTCAATCAACCATACACATTGCTACATATCGATATTAATTGTCATTTTGTGTGTGAACACGTTCAAGGTAAGACCATCAAGCTCCGGCATATTGTTACCAAGTGCCAGTCAGCCAACCTTTTCACTAAAGCATTGGGCGCAGAACAATCCTCTCATCTCATGTCCAAGTTGGGCATCACAGATGCTCCAACTTGAGGGGGCATATTGGAGAAGAAAATCGGTTAGTTGGCTACCGTCCAGCTGTAGTTTGTTAGACAGCTATCAAGTTAGTTATTAGTCAAACATCTGCCAAGACTATATATATATATATACCCATCACCCCGAATCAATGAACATATAGGGTTCCTTTTTTCTCTGCTCTTTGTTTTGATAGGGTTTGTACCCAATTAATGGCAAATGGTAACAACAGATTTTCAGGGTTTCCCAGTCCCACTGCTTCGGTAGTAAGTACAACAGCAGTATGCATCTCGGTAAAAGTCAATTCATCAATATTGGCTATGACCATGAACAAAGAAAATAATACAGAGAAAAACATACTACATGAAATGTGGATTGCTGAAAAAGGAGAGGATTTCATGAGTGACTTCTTCAGCTTTCTCTTGTTGGATATAATGGTGGCCATCAATGATAACAACTTCAACGTTTGGTACCAAAGCTTTGAATTCTCCTCCCTCCACATACTCCTTCATACCGAGTGTGTTAAATCCGATATCCTTGTCCCCAATTATCACCTTTGCCGGGACTTTGATCTTCGCCCCTCGCCAAGGAGCAAGAAGCTCCCAGCTCCTACAATCATCAACAGCATCAGATTTACATTAATTACATCCATTAATGCAGATGGAGATATGGTTAATGGCAACTGGGGGGGGGGGGGGTTAATATATATAACTTTCCTCATTTATTCTTACTTGTCCATTGCTCGGAAGTAGTTCAAAGGGCCGGTAAATCCAGACTTGCGGAACTTGGTAGCAGAAAATTGGAGCTCTTCCTCAGTAATCCATGCTGGGAGCGACGCTGGAGTGTTCAGAAAATCAATAATCTCAACATCGGGAGGAGCACTCAGAAGATCAGGTGCGCCGACCAGGAGAAATCTCTTCATAACAGTAAAACAGTCATAACGGGCAAAGGCCTTTTCTGCTCTCCCTGGCTCCTTCAATAGCATGTATAATCAGAGTTTCTGTATCTGTTCCTTTTAATTTTCTAGAGTGAATTAATGAATGAATGAAGCAAACGGATTGGGAGATGGAGGACGCTTACTTGGAATTGACAAATGAAGTAGCCTTGGCCATACAGTCTGGTCATCTTCTGTACTGGCTTCTCTGTAGGGGAGGGTGGCCGGAAAGCGAGGCCCAAGCTGACCACTGCTTTAACTCTATCTGGCCTGAAGAGACATAGGTACCACGCTACCTGAGCACCCCAATCATGTCCAACCACAAAAGCCTGTTACAAGATTAACCCAACAACAGTTCATATATAGTAATAGCTTCTTTCATGGCGGACTGAGAATATTGAGAGAAGGGAGAGAGAAGTATGTATATAACCCGTTCTTCGCCAAGCTCGTCCAGCAGGCCGATGAGGTCGCCCACAAGGTGGAGCGTTGTGTATGAAGCAGGATCAGATGGAGAATCCGTATCTCCATACCCTCGCATATCTGGTGCAACCACACGATAGCCATGTCTAGCCAATTGGTTAATCTGGTAATTCCAGGAGAACCAAAGTTGAGGAAAGCCATGGATGAGAAGAACCAGTGGCCCCCTCCCTTTCTCTGCTATGTTCATCCATATTCCGTTGGTTCGGACCCTTCTCTGCCTTAGGTCGCTCATGTCTTCTTCTGCTATATAGTTCTTCTTCTTCTTCTTCTTCTGCTATATAGTTCTTTTCTCTGGCTGATAGCTAGCATCTGTTTTTTTTTTTTTTTTTCAATGGTGGCGGCTTAACTCAGGTTGAAAATTTTGGAATGCTTAGTTCATCTGTGGAAAAGATCTGGACTTTGAAAGTTCATATCTGATATGTGCAAGGAACCCTCGTTTCCATTGCTTGTCAACCTAAATGGACCCCGTTAATAATTAGAGTGAGAGATTTTTTATTTAAAGACCTACCGACCATTATAATTTATTAAGTTGAATAATTCTTAGGTTGAATAATTCTTTAAGATTTATAATTTAAAACTTTTTTTTGACCTTTTATTGGGTTTGGGACCATTCAGTAACCTGCCTCATTAATAATTTTGGGCGTAGACAGACTAATAGACCATCAAGATCCACGTCTTTTCCAGAAAATTTTATTTTTTATATCAACTTGGCTCATAAAATCTTATCTCTATACCTACCTAGAGTTGTCTTTGTTAATTTGGAGTTGATCAATATAAAATTATAAATTGGTGTGAAATATATATGGATTGTCAATGCCACATGATCATAGACGTTTTGGGTTAATTAATCTAAATTGATATTCAAGTCTAAATGGCAATTATATTGGTCCCCCACATCTACATGTACGCTTTCAGTTGAAGTGACTCTCTTATGTGACGGATCATTGACATTTATGGTTAATTTGACATAAAAACACAGTACTTTATATCAATCCAAAATGTTTCGGTCTCACAAATTTGCATTGATAAACCCAACAAGGTTTTAGATAAAAATACAATGGCACCAAACACAACTTTAATTAATTTCCATTTCCGGTCTCACTAAAGTTTTTAGCCAGGTGGTCAACAAAAAAAAAAGCTTTGTATTAGTTCTATGACGTAAAATCTAGTACGCTATGACAGAGAAGTTTAAACTAAAATACAAGGAACAATAGAGAATTTGATTACGTGAAAGATAGATTATTGAAAAAGGAAAGAATTTCACGAGTTACTTCTTCAGCTTTTTCTTGATGGATATAATGGTGGCCATCAATGGTAACAACTTCAATATTCGGTATAAAAGTTTTGAAATCTCCTCCCTCTACATACACTCCTTTGTGCCATATGCGTGAAGTACAACATCTTTGCTACCATTTATCAATTTTGCTGGAACTGTAATTTTCGCCCCTTGCCATGGTTTCAGAAGCTCCCAGTTCCTATATCAACAACACCAAATTGAAAATTAGATATGGAGAGAGAGATAATGCCTTTACACTTAGGCCAGGGAAGACCCCACTTTTTCCTTCTTTTTCCTACTTTTTCCTTCAAAGGCCAAAGCAAACACAGCCTTATTGAACTGCTGGCTAAACTGGGTAAACCGTGACCCAATGAGCTTTATGCCCAGTCTGGTTATGGTAATTGGCTGAGTAATAACACCGGTCTGATCGGATGTTTGAAACCAGAGAGAAGAAGCTGTCCTGTATGTTCAAAGATAAGGGACTGCTGCTTGCTTTTGGGGCTTTATATGCTACATTACCATTTTAAAATTCCAGATATGGTTGGAAGAATATACTCTTTATCTGATTGAGTTTCTTCTTTTTATTGGGTTATGCTTTAAAAAAATTAGACTAGAAGAATATTTTGGTAGTATGTTGGCATTAAGGGGGGGGCTTTGTCAATACGTATGATTTTGTAAACAACTGCCACATCATAAAAAACAAAATAATTTTGATGATCTGGAAGTTGTTTAGCATGGTTTTTAAAACCGACCCGGAGACTGAACTGGTCAGGGTCCGGTTACTGGGTCAAACGATCGGCCCATTCTGACAAAAAAAATTTAGAAAAAAAAAGAAAACTAGTCAAAACCATTCGAACGGTTAATCGCCCGGGTCAGCAGTTTGCTGACCAAAATCAACAGTTTTTATAGAAAATCTGGTTTTAGAGAAAACCAGAACCGGTCACTAGTTTTTCCGGTCCGGTCCAGTTTTAAAAACCATGTTGGTTAGTGCAACTTAATTGTCAGGGTCAACCTAAAACCTGACTAACCCTACCTGATTTTGGGCCCAATGAGGTTGACGTTGTTTAAAATCAGGTTCAACCCCAACCTTATTTTGAATGTGGTTAAATATATGAATATTATTAATTAGACCTGTTCACAAGCGGGAACAGGCATTGCCTCGTTATTAACAGAAAATGTCTAAGTCTATACCTGCAGCCTAAACATTGGACTTAGATCTTGAGCCCAAACTGGACCCTTACACAAAGTCTAAAACTCAATCTATAGGACAGGAAACATCCTACCTTTGGTGGAGGTATATTAATAATATACTATTTATTATATTATATTATATATATTTATTTATATAATGTTATCACACCAGGTTTATTCAGAGCCTGGCCTGAAAAATAGTCCGACCTGATGCTTAGAACCTAAGCTTAAGTCTAAGCTCATAGGTCTAAAACCATGTCCAAGCCCAATAAAGACCAATGAGAATAGGCTGGGCCAGCCTAGTAGGCTACCTGGTCCTGAAAATGTTTATATATGTGTGTATGTACCATGTACAAAATCTCTCTAATAAAACAAAAAGAAAGTGTTATGTATAGGGTTTTATATCTTTGTCAATATTTTAAGTATTATATTAGATGTTTGGTGTTCTTTTTTATTCCTCTATTGAAAATTTTTATAAATTTGTATAGTTAGGAACAATAATAGGTGGGAGAATCTAACACAACTCAGGGGCCTAATGTAGTATAGGTGGGAATTTGGGATAATACATTCATAAAACCAATAAAAATTTTGTGGAAGAACAAACTATAAATTTTAATTTTAAAGATATTTAAAAATTATTGCAAAAAAATATTAAATTTTGTATCATGCATTCATTAGGCTGACCTCATCCAACTCAAGCTGATTATGATCAAATTGAGTGGTTAGTGGAGTTGAGTAAGGGTTACATACTCCAAGCCTGAGGCCTTGTTCGTTTGTAATAAGTAACATTTACCTGGGTAAATGCACTTACCCATGTTCTTTTGATTTTCAGATTCCCAAGTAAATAATAAAATGACATTTTACCCTCACAAATTAATTATTAAAATGGGTAAAATGGTCCCATCATGTTTTGTAAAAAATTCTCTTAGGTGGGAAAGTTACTTATCCACCTGGGAGATAGGTAAGTTTTACCTTGGAAAGTAAAGGTAACTTTACTGTGGGATCCATTGCTTAATGCAAAAAGAACATGGGGAAATTGACCAATGGGAAAGAGTTAACCTTTGACCAACTTTCCCATGTATATTTACCTACAAATGAACGGGGCCTGAGGGTCAGTTAGCTGGTTTCTGCATGGAGAATCCAATGGGGTTGGATTGATTAATTACATGAAAATACACCTGTACATATATCTTGAAAATAGTTTTTGAGTCTCACAATAAAACGAGTTTTTAATTTGTCCCACATTGAAAAATTACTAAACATGTTTTGAGTTTTTAAACAGGAGTTTGCTTACACTCCTTAGAATTATAAGAGGATAGCGTGGAGGTTTTCTACCGCACAATACATGTGTGTGTGTGTGATGCAATTTTAGGTGCTTTAGAGAATGCACTTTGCTCACACCTATGTGGTTCGCGTAAGACGACATTGATTTTTTTTGTGCAAGGCTTAATCATGACCATTGATGTTTTAAGAAAGCCCAACGGTCATGATTTGATCGGGTGTGATCAAGAGGCATTATTCAAAAGTTAAAAATCATTAACTGTGTTAACTAACTTTTAGCAATCACAAAGTTTGAAATTATGATTGCACAAATAGACTTTTCTGAACCAACACCTTCTTCATGATGACTCTTTAGAAATTATATAAGGAGCTTGAATCAAGCAAATGAACACAATTTTCTGAAAAAACACTCGTCTCTTTCAGTCCGATCTGTTACTATTTCACATATGGTTTTTTCGGAGATTCTTCAACTTTTCTAGTTGCAAATTCTCGTTCAAGGCTCCGTTGTATCATAGGAACGAATTTGCTTGTAGTCTAACAATAAATTTTAAAATATAGTAATTATTATTACAACTCTCACTCTCCTTCCCCCACTACTCTCTCTTAAATGTCTTTTTTAAATGTAATAATAACATTCATTAAAATAAGAGGCCTTGGAAAACCTAAAGGTCTCTCTCTCTAATAGTATGTAGCTTTATTAGTCTAATCAAGATAAGCAATGATTACTTTTTTATATTTTTAAAACAAAGAAAATAGGAAAAATGCAAAAATTTGAGAAAATAGAAAAATAGGTTATCTCAAAAAGTAATTTTATTGGTTATATTTTTTTAATTTTTCATAATTTATCATATTTATTGGAAATCATGTTAATCCATTTTTGGTAATTTCTTGGATAATTTTTGGTAATTATGACAAAATTATTGGTACTTTATTTTTAGTTATCTTCTTGGCTAATTTCTATTCATTAAGTGTAAGTTTTTCTATTTATAACTTAAATTATATTACTTTTGATTACAGTTTAAAATTTAATTTTATTACTTATAGTTGAAAATATAATCTAAATAATATTTAAAATACAATTTAAAATTTAAATTGTTCATTAATGAATTAATAAAAAATATTAATATTTTTTAATAATTACAGTATTTTAATAAACATTGTTAATTATTAAATACTTTAACCAATAATTCTTAAATTATTGAAAATACTGTAAAATATGGTTAGTTATTAATACTGTAATTATTAAAAATACTGTTAATAAAGGTACATCATTTTTAATAGATAATGTTAATTAATTTAAACACTATAATTATTAAAAGTACTATATTAATTATTAAATTCTGTATTTTAATAAATATTTTTAATGAATTAATAATGTTGTAATTATTAAAAATACTATATTAATTAAAAGTACAATTAATGTTATTGATTAATAAAATAATGTAATTATTTAATTATTGTTAATTAATAAATACTATAATTGTTAATATTATTTTTAATAAATCATAACTTACATTTTATTAATTAATAAATATATTATTTAAAACTGTTTTTTAATAAGCAATGATGATTATTTAAGAATACTATAATTATTAAAAGTATTATTAATTAATAACTATATTATTTTTAATAAATACGATTAATACTACTAATTAATAAAATGCTATTAATTATTAAAAATATTGTAATTATTATTAATACTGTAAATTTTAAAATACATTAATTATTATTACTACTCTCTCTCTCTTAAATGTCTTTTTCAAATGTAATGATAACATGCATTAAAATAAGAGGCCTTGGAAAACCTAAAGGTGTCTCTCTCACTATAATAGTGTACAACTTTATTGATCTAATCAATATAAGCAATGATTACTTTTTTATATTTTAAAACAAAATAAACTAAAATAGGAGAGACATTATGATGACATGGACCGTCCAATTTTATTATTTAAATTATATAATTTAAGCTATAAATAGCAAAAAATTACATTTAATGAACAAAAATTAGCCAAGAAAATAACCAAAATAAAGTACTAAAAATTGTCATAAATACCAAAAATTATCTTGGAAATAACAAAAAATGGATTAACACGGTTTCCAATAAATATGATAAATTACAAAAAATTAAAAAAAATATAACTATTAAAATTACTTTTTAAAAATATGTACTTCAATAATCTTCAAGAAGTAAGGGTCCGTTTGGTTCATAGTTCGAATCAAAATTGGAATGGTCCATTCCTATAGTCTGTTTGGTTCTAACAAGAATGGGAATGGGAATTAAAATCAACAGGAATGGGATGTCATTCTCAGGGGAGGGGTAGGGAATGGCCATTCCCTCAAATGGGGGAATGCCATTCCGGCAGGAATGGGAATGGGATTCCGATTCTGCCTAACCAAACAGTTGGAATCGGAATAGCCCATTCCGATTCCGATTCCAAGCCCCTATTCCTACAAACCAATTTAAACGGACCCTAAATGTAATTAGTTAATAGTGTATTTAAAGTATATTTGTTTTTTTTTGTATAAATTATAAATTATATAATTTAAACATTATAATCCTTGCCTACGATGATATTAGTTCATAGTGTTACAATGAAAAATAGAAAAAATGTATTTACTATTATGCATTTTCATTATTTCACTCAATAAAGCGGGTCCCCACTAGTATACAATTAAAGCGAGAACTTACTTGGAATTGAAAGAGGATGAACCCTGGCCCATACATTTTAGTTAACTCCTCAGTCGGGTTGAGTGTGGGAGAGTATGGACGGAAAGGGACGCCCAAGCTAACGATGACTCTAACTTTATCCGGCCTGAAGAGACAAAGATGCCATCCTATCGCAGCACCCTTATCATCCCCTACCACAAATGCTTGTAATCAAGAGTTCGCCAACTCATTAATTGTCTAAGGATGTGTTAGGGAAGCTACATTATAGTAGTAGAAATGAGTGTAAAACCAATCACAGGACAAAAATAACTTTTCCCCTAAGTTTATGTGTGAAAATGGGTATGCCAATAACAATGAAAACAAGTAAACAATTAAGCCAAGTAATAGAAAAACAGATAATAGTCACCACACAATAGCACACCAGAATTTTTACGTGAAAAACCCAAAAATCAGGGAAAAACCAAGGGACTTATGGTCCATAAAAGTATTCCACTAATTCAGAATAATCCTTGGATCACAAGAGCAACATTAACATCACCAAATGCAAGGTGGATACAACACAAATAGAGGTTTAGATCTCACCAAGTTGCTGTAAATCTAAATTGAGAAGTAGAGAAAGGAAGAATCACCAAATCTAAACTGGAGTGGGATTCTTAACTCCAGCACTTAATATCATTAAGAACAGGCTTGAAACACCCCCGAGCTTGGCCTTGAATGGAGCAGAAAAATCAACTCTCTTCTCTTCTTCACAAACTCAAAAAACCAAGAAACCCTCGGTTCTGTGTTTTCTTTTCTCTTGTTTTTCTCAGTTCGGGTGATTACGAAACATGATGCCCAAAAACAGAAAGGTGGGAGCCTTTGGCTTCCACTACACAGTTTCTTTTGGGAGCAAATAAAGGTGGGGTGGGCCCCTCATATGGTCTAGACCCATACCCAACAATTGTCCCCCTCTAGCTCATATGGGGGCTTCACCAACCTCACAACTTCTTTGCAGAATTCAAATTTGTCTCTAGGCAAGGACTTTGTTAACATGTCTGCACCATTCTCATTAGTGTGAATCTTCTCAATGTTCAACAACTTCATACCCAACACATCCCGAATCCAGTGGTACCTTACATCAATGTGTTTGGATCTTGAGTGGAAAGTTAGATTTTTAGAGAGTTGGATAGCCCTTTGACTGTCACAATAGAGAGCATAATCTTTCTTGCTTCATGCCCAATTCCTATATGAACTTTTTCAACCATAGGATCTCCTTACAATCTTTTGTAGCTGCAATGTATTTAGCCTCTGTAGTGGACAATGCAATACACTTTTGAAGTTTGGATTGCCATGAATTTTCTCCCCTACAAAAGTCATTAAGTATCCCGAAGTGGATTTTCGGGAATCAATATCACTAGCCATGTCTGCATCAGTGTACCCATCCAACATGACTTTACCATTCCCGAAACATAAGCATATATGAGAAGTACCTCTAAGATACCTGAATATCCATTTTACTATTGTCCAATGTTCTTTGTCAGGGTAAGAGAGAAACCGACTAACTATGCCAACAATATGAGCAATATCTAGCCTCGTGCACACCATAGCATACATTAAACTGCCAACTGCTAAAGCATAAGGCACTTTCTTCATTTCAACTTTGTCTTTCTCACTTGTAGGACATTATTTAGTGTTGATCTTGAAATGACCTGCAAGTGGAGTAGTCACTGGTTTTGCATTGCTCATGTTGAACCTCTCAAGAACCTTTTCAATACATTTTTCTTAAGATAACCATAACTTTCCATTTTGTCTATCTCGAGAGATCTTCATACCAAGAATTTGTCTAATCGGTCCCAAGTCCTTCATTGCAAAAGACTTGCTAAGCTCCATTTTCAACCTATCAATCTTGTTAGAAGCATGCCCAACTATCAACATATCATCAACATAAAGCAAGAGAATAATGAAATTACCATAAAAAAATTTCTTTACAAATACACAATGATCTGAAGTGGTCCTAGTGTACCCATGATCAACCATGAAGGAGTCAAATTTGTTGTACCACTGTCTTGGTGCTTATTTCAACCATACAAGTTTTTCTTTAACCTACACACCAAATGTTTTTTTCCTTTTTCTTTGAATCCCTCTGGTTTTTCCATATAGATTTCTTCTTCCAAATCACTTAAAGGAAGGCAGTCTTCACATCAAGTTGTTCAACTTCCAAATTTAGACTTACAGCTAGTCCAAGCACAACTCGAATAGAAGACATTTTCACCATAAGAGAGAATATTTCTTCAAAGTCGATACCCTTTTTCTGACTAAAACCCTTCACAACTAGCCTCGCCTTGTATTTTAGTTGTGAGCCACTCTCATCAGATTTCAATTTATAAACCCATTTGTTTTTGAGTGCCCTTTTCCACTTTGTTAATTTCACCAAATCATAGGTGTGATTCTCATGCAAGGATTTTAATTCTTCTTGCATTGCTTTCAACCACTCATCTTTCTTGTCATGTGACATAGCCTCTTGATAAGTCTTTGGTTCTTCCCCACCTGTCAACATCACATACTCATGTGAAGGATACCTAGTGGAAGGTCTTCTCTCTCTAGTTGATCTTCTAGGTTGAACTTGTGGTGAAGGAACTGGAGGTACCTATTCATTCCGTACTTCCTCTGCATTTTCATTTACAGGAGTTTCATCACTAATTGTATTGTCATGTCCATTTGGTACAACTCCCCCGTGATCGCCATCAACTATAGGTCGGAAAACCGATCCAAGTTAATTGGAACATCAACAGAGAATTTTGGCTTCTCAAAATTTTCTATATCTTCAATTGTTTGATCCTCAAGAAATACAACATCTCTGCTTCTGATCACTTTCTTGTCCACTGGATCCCATAACTTGTACCCAAACTCTTTGTGCCCATAGCCTAAGAAGATGCACTGTTTAGCCTTGTTATCAAGCTTGGATTTTTTATCTCTAGGAATATGAACAAATGTCATGTAGCCAAACACTTTCAAATAACTATGATATGACTTTCCCTGTTCAAATTCTTTCAGGAGTATCTCCATTCAAAGGAACTAAAGGAGAAAGGTTGATGAGGTCAACTGCAATTCTCATAGCCTCACCCCAAAAGGATTTAGGTAGCTTAGCATGAGAGAGCATGCATTTGATTCTGTTAGTAATTGTTTTGTTCATTTTCTCTACTACTTCATTGTGTTGAGGAGTCTTAGGAACACTTTTCTCAAGCCCGATACCATGGATCCTACAATATTCTTTAAAAGGACCCCTATATTCACCACCATTATCAGCTCGTATGCACTTCAACTTATTCACTGCTTCTCTCTCAACCTTGGCATGAAAATACTTGAAAACATCTAACATCTGATCCTTAGATTTCAAGGCAAATGTCGACACTTTTCTGGAGTGGTCATCAATAAATATCACAAAATATAATGCACCACCAAGAGATCTATCTTTCATATAACAAACATCAGTGTGAACTAAATCTAAAACATGAGGCTTTTTAGATGGAGGAAATTTATGAAATGCAACTCTACTCTGTTTGCCAGTTAAGCAATGTACACATGTTTCAAGAGGCATACCTTTCACATCAGGAAGAAGATTTCCTCTGTAAAGTATTTGAAGCCCTTTTTCACTCAAATGTCCAAGCCTCCAGTGCCAAAGTTCAATAGATGAATCATGAACTACATTCACCTCTCATTTGCTCAACCTTGCTTGCATCACATAAAGGGTATTGTGTTTCTTTCCCTTTGCCACAATGAGTGAACCCTGGTTGAGCTTCCATTTTCCATCACTGAAGGTGTTTGCATAACCTTTATCATCTAACTTGCCAGTGGAAATCAGATTTAGGTGGATATCAGGAACATGTCTAACATTCTTCAAAATTAATTTGCAACTAGTATTGCAATCTAGACAAATGTCTACCATGCCAATAATCTTGAATGCACCAGCATTCCCCATACGAACATGTCCAAAATCACATGTAGTGTAAGTTGTGAAAAATTCACCATGGGGAGTAAAATGAAAAGAAGCACCCGAATCTATGACCCAATCACTATCTGGGCATGCAAAGTTGACATAATTATCATCACAAACAATAACGACATCACCCTCGGCTACAACAGCTGTAGTATCTTTTTCTTCTTTCTTGCCTTCACCTTTCCCTTTGGCTTCTTCTCTTTTCTAGAATCTGCATTCATTTTTGTAATGTCCCGATTTATTACAGTAATGAAAAATGATATTTTTCTTGGACCTGGACCTTCCTCTGGATTTATCATATTTGTTACGGGGACCTCTGCTCTTACTTCTTCCTTGTCTTTCTTTATTTCCTGTCATAAGAGCTTGACATTCTGAGTAAGTCCCTTGTTCTTTCCTCATTGACTCTTCGTTCAACAAAGCATCTTTGACTGTGTCAATGGTTATTATACCATTAGGGGTTGAATTACTGACTGAAACCACCAAGGTTTTTCAACTGTCAAGCAAGGAACTAAGTAACAATAAGGCATGCACTTCATCATCCAAATTCAATTTCATAATAGTCAATTGATTTATCAAAACTTGAAAATCAATCAAATGTTCAGACATATTAGTCTCATCTTTATATCTTAAGTGTGCGAGTTTTCTAATCAAGACAGCCTTGTTTAAGCCCGTTTTCCTTTCATACATAGACTCTAATTTTTTCCATAAAACATCAGCCCTAGTTTCTTGTGCAACATGGTGAAAAATACTGTGGTCGATCCATTGTCGGATTTGGCCTACAGTTTTCCTATGCATGATTCCCCATTCATCACTTGACTTGTCACTTGGCTTTGCTTCATCACCTCTTATGGGTAGGTACAAATCTTTGCAATAAAGAATGTTCTCTATTTTGGGTTTTCAAACGGCATAATTCGATGAAGTCAATTTTATCATACACCTGAGGATTCTTCCATTTGTATCAACACAAACAATTAATTTCAACCAACCTAGCTCTGATACCACTATTGGGGAAGTTACACTATAGTAGCAGAAATGAGTGTAAAACCAATCTCAGGACAACAATAAATTTTCCCCTAAGTATGTGTGTGAAAACCAATCCCAACACACCAGAATTTTTACGTGAAAAACCCCAAAATCGGGGAAAAACTATGGGACTTATGGTCCGTAAAAGTCTTCCACTAATTTAGAAATTAATTGGTACAATAGTCTTCTCTAGTTACAACTAGAGGCTTACAAACATCAAGGAAATAATCCTTGGCTCACAAGAACAACATTAACATCACCAAATGCAAGGTGGATACAACACAAACAGATGTTTAGATCTCACAAAGTTGCGGTAAATCTGAACTGAGAAGTAGAGAAAGGAAGAATCACCAAATCTGAACTGGAGTGGGATTCTTAATTCCGGCATTTAATATCATCAAGAACGGGCTTGAAACACCTCCGAGCTTGACCTTGAATGGAGCAGAAAAATCAACTCTTCTTCTCTTCTTCACAAACTCAAAAAACCTAGAAACCCTCGATTATGTGTTTTCTTTTCCCTCTTGTTTTTTAGAATTGGGGTGGTTAAAAAACATGATGCTCATTGGCTTCTACTATACAACTCCTTTTGAGAACAAATAAAGGTGGAGTGGGCCCCTCATATGGGCTGGACCCACACCCAACAGGATGATCGGTTGAGGGAGTGACAAAGACCACCGTGAGAGAAGAAAAAGGATAACTGTCAACATTCTAACACCCAATAAAGCACGTTACCCAGATATGGTGCAACCACATGATAACCATGCATGTTTAGCCAATTCAGTTATTGGGTAATTCCATGAGAACCACAGCTGTGGAAAGCCATGGATGAGAAGCACAAGAGGCCCTCGTCCTTTCTCTGCCAAATTAGGACGTCGCTCAAAATGGGAGACCCTTGACCCTTCAGTAGTTTTTATAGGTATTGTTAATTTGTCGATCCCAAAGTCTGGGTTCGGTTTTTTATTTATTAATACTTTTGTAAACTTGTTTCTACTTTTAAGGAAACTTCATTCATTTTGTTTCAGTCAGCGGTCAGCCCAATTGATGGATCTAGCTAGTTAATGGCATGATTTTACCACATTTCTGCTGTATTTTGAATTAAGAAAAAAGGTCATTCATTATTCAGTTCAACGTTGGTCTCAATTCTCAGCTAATCTGGGTAGCGTGCTTTATTGGGTGTTAGAATGTTGACAGTCATCCTTTTTTCTTTTCTCATCGTGGTCTTCTCACTCCCTCAACTCTCAAGAAACCGTTTGACGTAAAAGTTTAAGCTGTTAGAAACGTAGTCTTTCAAATAAGTTTTTATTCTTTAATTAACAAGTCTCCTTTCACATCAAATTAACAAGCACAGCTCCATCCATATCTTATATTGAAATTTAATTATAAGTACATGTGAATGTGATAATTGGGATTTATTAAGAAAATTCGAGGAAGAAGCTTTATGACTTTTTAATTAAGAAGTGCCCATATATAAGTCCAATATAATTATTATAATTTATTCAATCACAATCAAGTTGTATTTTAGTGAGAGTGGTCAATTTCCTATGCTTTAAATAAATTTGTATTATTTTTTTGTATCTTGATGCTATTTTTATTTTCAGTGGAACTTAAGTTGGTTTTGAATTAGTAGAAACTAGTTATAAACTAATAATTGTTAGATAATTTTATATTAATCTTAAATGAATTTTAATTGGATATTAGTTTTGAATTTATCTTATTATTTTTATTAATATATTTATCTTTATTATATTATAAAAATATTTATATCAATAATATTAATTATTGATTATTTTATTTCATTTAAGTAATTTACTAAATTATTTTTTCTATTGTTAATTAATTTTTATTATTTTCAAATGGAATATAAATGTATCACAATATTTATGATGTTTTATTCAATATTTTCAAACCATCAATGATTTGGATGGTTGAACCATTCAAATTGTGACTCGACCCTCTTTATAATTCTAGGTTTCTAAAACACATTATTTTATCAAAAACTATTGATTTGGTCAAAACCTGTTTGACCTTGGCAGTTGAATGTAGGGATGGCAACGGGGCGGGTTATGTAAATTCTAGATCCTACCTGTCTCCCTAAACCTCTCAACCTGTACCCTCCCCAAAACTCGTAGCAAGTTGGATTTTGATAATACAAACCCTCCCTGCACATGAAAATGCAAAACCTTCCCCAACCCTATCCTCCCAGAATTCAAGGGTAGGTAGGTGTCGAAACAAATTTTGTGTGTAAAGTTGGAGCACAAAGAAAAATGAAGACAAATTCAAAGATTTATTTATTTATTTTTTTTTGTAAAAAAATGTAAGTGGGATACAAATTCTTTTTCTTCTTCTTTTTTTAGCGAAGAACGCTTTCTAATTCTCTTGTCATGGATACAACCCGAACTTGTTATGGATGCGACCCAAAAACGTTTGATGACTTGTAGTTGTAGAAGGAACTTGCAATGATCAATTGTATGCAAACAAAACTTTTGTTCACAACCAATTGTTGATTTGAACGCGAGCGGTTAAAGGAACTATCTTTGTAATTTGATAAAAGACTTTCGTTTTCTTTTGATTTTAGCAACTTGCTAGAAAGCTTATGGGTTGTACAAAAGACTCAACGGTAATGACAACTCGAGGGCTTCAGATCAAAGGGTGTAGAAATCTGGGGTCTTTAAAGGTTTAATATTTGTAAGTGGTATACAAACTCTTTTTTTTTTCCTTCTTTTTTTTAGCGAAGAATACCTTTTGATTCTCTTGTCATGTACACAATCCGAACTTGTCACGGACACGACCCAAAAAGGCTTGACAACTTGTAGTTGTACAAGAAACTTGCATGATCAATTGTATGTGAACAAAGTTTTTGTTCACAATCAACTGTTGATTTGAACATGAGCGGTTGATGGAACTTGTAGTGATCAATTGTATATGAACAAAGCTTTTATTAAGACTTCTTTTTTTTTTTTCATTTGCTTTCAGCAACTTGCTAGAAAGCTTATGGGTTACAACAGAAGACTCAGTGGTAATGGCAACTTGAGGACTTAAACCTTTTTTCTAAAATTTCAAATCAAAGGGTGCGGAAATTTGGAGTCTTGAATGATCAACATCACACAACCTTATTCTCCCTTTAACCTGCAAGAGGATAGAGTTGACATGGCCAGTTGAAAAGGAGAGCCGAAGGAGAGAGGAGTTCTATCTTTGATCATTGAAGGACTTTAGTTTCAGCAGTTTTGAGATCTGCAGCTTAGTTTTGGTGCAGCTGTTCCTTTCGTTTTCTTGTCAAAAGAAAGGAAGACAAAGGAGCTTTTTCTTCTTCCTCTATCTATTTATAGTGGGGTCCACGTTATGTGAACTCGTGGGTTCACGGAATCAATGAGAGACGACCATGTTGGCAATATATATTTAAAAGTTATTAATGTTAACGGACCTTTACATGTTAACCGAAAAAATTTGGTCGAACCAGACATAAAAGGATAAAATATATTTAAAAATTTATAAACATTTAATTACATGGGCTTTTCCGTCTTCCTCCCATTTTTTACTCTCCCCTACCAAGCCCTAACCTAGAAGCATCCATCAGCACGGTGTCCGTGAACGTGAAAGCCACCGATGGACTACATCAAGGGCTACAGCTTTGTTTGCCGCTAGATAGCGCGTACTGTCTCCGTCATCGTCATCTCTGTCAACTACTGTCTCTCACCGGAACATTGGTACCCGACACTGTATGACGACGGATTCAACACTCTCGTGTTCCTCAACGCAAGAAATTGTGAGGGGTTTCCGGTTAATGCTGATATCACTTCTTTATACTATTTTCTTTTTTTTGTTGTTTGTGAATGCTTCGGCACCTGAACCCCTTTTTCTCTAAAACGAACAACCACATCCCCAAATCGTTGATACCTTGATAGAAGGCAATTTATCGAAGTTCTAAAAAGATAACTGATGGTGCACAATCTGACGACTCTCATGTGGCAAGTGATTCGGATGCCAAATTGAAAGTTTCTTCTATCGGTAGCCGAGCTAAGGTTGGCCGAACTAAGTCTGGCCGAGATATATAATTCTGCAAGAGAGAGAGTTAGAGTGCCTAGGTTGCTTTTACTTGGGGAAGGCAGTCTGATGCTTAAATTAGCGAAGAGTTCTTAGAGATTTTTAGGAGATTAGAGAGTGCAAGAGCTTAATTGTGCGTACCTCTTGAGGTGAAAATGAGGCCTTTATATAGGTGTGAGTGGTGAGAGACCTCCTGTAACGGGTCTCAGACTCTAACAGAGTTGTTTCTGTTAAGTTGGGAGAGAGTAATGGCGTCGGTAATGTAATTTGCACAAAGGGCTAAGGTCCGTACGATTAACTTTGATGCACTTGATGCGGGTAGGTCGGCCTAACGGTCGACTCATTAATATTCCGAAGAACTCGAACTGGCAACAGATCTATGTGACAAGTTAGCGAACACGTCTTATAGGTCGCCAATAGTACCTTTCTTGGCTTGGCAGGTTCCTGAGATAGGTCGCTCTTAGATCGGAGGTCCTTTAGGTTGGCCCTGGTGAGGTGCTACCAACCGACTTGCCAAGGTGATCGGCTTACTCAGTATCGAGGTGTCACTTGGAAGCCACGTGTCACAATTTGATTCAGAGGACCATTGCACCGAAAATTTGAATTTACTCAGCACCAAAGTGCCACTTGGAAGCCACGTGTCACGTATAACCTGTCCACCGAATGACAAATTTGAATTTAAGATTTTCTCCTTTTTTTTATGAGACCATTGCACCAAAAATTGAAGGTTAAGCCCATTTTTCATTGGACCCACTAGTGCCTTTTTGGGCTAATGGTCCAAATACATTGGGTCTCACCTGAAATCTTTCTTTTTAATGGGCCCAACAGCTTCTTTTGATTTTATATTGGGTCTTATTTACTTTACTTGTTGGGCCAAAAAAAAAATTAGATACCAACAGGTGGATTGGGTTTAGAACCTGTAATTTCCTATTATTTCTTGTCATATAT
The DNA here is from genome assembly GCF_055504915.1 of Nelumbo nucifera. Classification (NCBI taxonomy): domain Eukaryota; kingdom Viridiplantae; phylum Streptophyta; class Magnoliopsida; order Proteales; family Nelumbonaceae; genus Nelumbo; species Nelumbo nucifera. The sequence continues at coordinate 98,147,651 of NC_142649.1, forward strand.
AAGCAATAAATTAGTAAAACAATGCAAATAAACAACAAAATTTCTAATTATTTGATTAAGGCAGGCAAAAATTATACATAAACTATCAATTATCTTTCATGTAAGTTTAAAATATTATTAAATTCAATATCAAGTACATAAAGTTTATATGCTTTCCAACAATATGCGGGTCGGGGAGGGTCGAATTTAGCCTAATATTGTACCATACTCGTACCCATGTGGGTTGTAGAATCCCAAAACCCATCCTTACCCCAAAAACCACTCTTCAAGCAAAAGACCTACCCTGTCAGGAAGGGTGGGGGTGGGTACCCATTAGGTAGGGTAGAAATTGCCATCCCTACCATTGACCATTTTTACCTAGCCATTGAATCATGAGGTACAAATTACAACATTATACACTGTATTGAAAACTTCTAGAGGACTTAACTTTGTGTTCAGTTGTTTAATTGGGGTGATTTTTTATTTTGGGTAACTTTTCACAACCTTTACAACCCTGTTATACAAAATGCCTCAAATTTCAATATATATATATATAGATAGATAGATAGATAGATAGATAGATAGATAGATAGATAGATAGATAGATAGAGAGAGAGAGAGAGAAAGAGAGAGAGAGAACGCGTAATAGTTTCACTTGTCCGCATAATTGAATTGCTGACTTGTTACCTAGAGGTAAAAGCTATTCAACCTCTAAGCAGTTTTTGAAACATTAATTTTATTTGTTGTGAAGTAAATAACATTTATTCCAAAAAGGAAATTACTTGATTAATTAATTTAAAAAGTAACTATCTTGTAAACATAAGTAGATTATTCAAGTTAATAATATAATCAACAATTACTATAATTAATCATTGAATATCTCCATTTCAATATAGTTAATTTTTATTAATAATTATAATTTAATATGAATATATCTAATATATCTAAAATTATAAATTGAAATGGATATAGATATAGATAAAGTTAATGAATTTAATTTAATGGAGCAATGAAGGGGAGAGAGAATTAATAGCATGATTTATTGAAGGAGATAACTAATGGCATAATTAATGATGAGATATAATTAAAAGAGTTAATGAGAAAAAGGAGAGAGAGAGTTAATGGATAGTGAATGAGGAGAGATAAAAGTCTTAAAAATAATTGACCACTTGAATTATTTTGTTCAATTTTAAAATTAGAAAAATTAGAAAAAAAACAGAAAAAAGTGTGCCTTTCGAAAACAACCGCAAAGTAGGAAAGTTCTAGCTTAGAACATTCTATTTTAATATGTAGATAAAGATGAGGGCAGTCCTCAAATAAGATCAGACACAAGACCACTTGATCTGAGGCTCTGTTATCTTAAATCATTTAACCTAAGAACTTGCACTGTTAAGTGAGGTTCTTGATAGGTTTTTATTCTGTAACAAAGTCATTTCACTAATCTAATCGTTTGATTCTATTTGGGGTTTTACTATGGTGTGAAAATTTAATGATAAGTTCCCAAAAGAAAAATTAATGACAAAGGAAAACCTCTGCCTATAAATACAAGGGATCCGAGGCCAAAGTGGGGGACGATGTGATCATAAAATGGGAAGCATCAAGTTTGCATGCCAATTTAAGTTCAATCAGAAAACAAAAAGCATGCCAATTTAAGTTCAATCAAAAAACAAAAACATGCCAATTTAAGAGGGTGGGAGTGTGGGGGATCTACCTAACCATACAAGACACTGCATCTATACATTGGGAACATATTTATTTGTACTTCATGCTGTCTTTCATGTTGAGATATTCCCAATGTGTGGCTAGTGTCTTGTGAATAGGATATGGTCATTAGATTGGAACTTGTGTTGTGTTATTCATAATCTATGCCAACCTATATGAGAAAAACATTTTTTCCCAGACACTTTGTTTTTGTGATGCTTGTGGAGAACTATACCTATTTTTCTAGGTTTTATAAAAAAAAATGCTAATTGTGTATCTATTAAAAACTACTAATTAAGGTAAATTTGTTTGATTTTTCTAATATTTGAAGGCACCAAGGATAAAAGTTTCTTCTCCCTTAGTGGGCAAATGAGCTATACAACAAGGAAATCTTCTCCTAACCCCTCAACTCCCCTAATCTTGGTGAAGGCAACACTCAACCCCAAGTCTCCACTACGACCAATTAGAAACTTTACTAGAAAGTTAGTTGGCACTTTCATTAAAGAGCTTGGAAGCCAATTAGTGACTATGCGCTCCAATTTGTTGTGTTAAAAATGATTAAACCTAGTGGCCTTATTAATAACAATTACACAATTTGGAAAGATCTTCATATTTTAGAATGGAAGTGATGTTGTTTAATCTAGAGGACAAGATTAGTAATGGGAACTTGATGGAGACAACTACCGGAGGGAGTACCAATGAATACAGAGAACGACTAGAGACCCCAAAGTAAGATCTCGAGGACATGGAGCCCAATGGCAAAGCTAGCGATGTGGGAATCATAAAGGAGGTTTAAGTAGAACATGGAGTAAGTAGTTTTGATCCTATGTGTTTTGATGACAACAAATTCATTGAGAATACTAATGATGTGTTAAATATGTAGCTAATCCAAGTAAGCTTCCCTAAACTACATTTGTTACAAGCATCTTGGTAAAGAAAAAAGTAGAAGCATTTCCTGATTCAACTGAATGAACTAAAAATCATCAACACCATTACCACTCTCTTCAAAGTTGAAGATTGCTCAAAGGAACTCAAAGAATGAATGAACTACAAAGGCTAAGAAATTTTTAGAGCAACTCAAGAAGATTTTTGCTACAACAATTCATCAGGGAGGAAAGAAGCATTAAGCCTTGGTCTAAGTGTCATATCATTTAGGTTCTTGATGTAATCATTTGCTTGACATGCACAACACAAGATGCTCATCAAGACTAAATTCAGTGAAATCAACCTTAGAGACCAATGGCTAGAATGGTTTTAGTTCATAGGCTTTTCTAGACTTAAAATAATATTTGAAATGTTAAAAATCAGTTTTGAAAGCTAGGGGAAGGATCCCAAAAAATTTGGATTAATTTTTCCAAGGTTTCTAAGCATTAGATTGTAAGTATTCAATTACCCTTAACAGCCAAGGCCACTGCCAAGTAATAGTTGACTACCCTTTATAGATGAGCCATGAAATGTCATCACACTATGCTGTAGTTGACTAACAAAAAAATGCATAGTTGACTATCTCTATGCCAGGTTTGAAAACACATATCAATTGATTGATTGATTGGAGCAACAGATCGACTAAAAAGCAAAAAGATTCCTCTCTCCATCTTACAAGTGACTACTATCTAATTGTAGTTAACTACTTTGTCAGATTTCTTCACCATTTGAAGGCATAATGGCTAGTTCTATTTTTGTATGTCTTCTATCTTGTTAAGGACACTTTGAATCACTTTTGTAAATGGTAAAAGTCCTCTAATAGCTAAAATATAGTCACTTGCTCTCCATCTTCTATAAATAAGAGATTTTGGCTTGAATTAGAAAAAGAAGTAAGAAAACAACCTATGCATATATTGTATATATTATATAGTTGTTTTGTGAGAGCAATTTTTGCAACTTTTTTTTTCTTTTTGAAGAGATTTTTGAGCTTTAATAGTTAAAAGTATGAGAGTAGCTAAGAAACATTGTACTTGTATAGTCTCACCAAACTATTGTAAATCTATTAACTAAGCTGAGCATTTGAGTTTGTTTATTTCTTGCATTTGAATAGTTTGAGTTGTATCTTGATATATCTACCTATTAAGAGGCTTTAGTCGTAATGTGTTTGTGCTACATTGTAATATCATTTGTGTGTAGGAGGTGTTCTAGGGTTGAGCACCATTAGAAGTTTTATTGGGATTTGTAAGGGCAATCAAGGTTTGGTAGAGACCTTAAGGATCTACTAGTTTAAATTTGGTAGCACCCATGAAGTTCTAATTAGCGAGGGTAGCATTAATAAGTCTATCCAAGGTTGTAAAAGCCTTAAAAAACCTATGGTTGTAAAGGCTTTGTTGATGCCAAGAAGTCTAGTTGTTTGAGTTAGTGAAAGTCTTTGCAAGGGTATTTGATGTAAAGGACATGGATAAGGTTTTCGGAACCTCTATATAAATCATGTGTATATTTCTCTTTGCTTTTCTTGCTTTTTATTTTCTATTTTACTTTCATGCTTCTATAGTTACTTAGATTCTAACTATTACTAGCATCTTGCTAAATGCCTAAACTTGAATATATGGTTATCTTGTAGTTTTTGTTCTTTACTTTTACTTGTTTCTTTTCAACTATAAGATATAGAGATCTTGGTGCAGTTACAGAAGTACTAACATCTATAACATTCTACTAACTACATTAGCATTTACTTTTAGTAGCTATTGTGCCTCATTGCTCACTAACATTTCTTAATTGCACCAACTCTTTACTTTCAGTAGTTATTGAGCTGTACTATTTACTAACATTCACAAACTCCTAACTTCTAATTAGTAATTGTTTTACATTTACATTATTGAAATTATTTGTTTCCACTGTTTTTATTTATTATTTAACAACATTAATATGTAATTCAGTTCATTTACAAGTAGTTATTTATTTTTTCTTGAGATGCATAAACTTATAGCTACTACATTAAATTACTTGGCTGCATTTAATTTCAAACTTGAACATGCATACACTTGCAGCTACTACACTTATATTGATTGTTTATTTACTTTCCAGTTGCAATTTACTTTGAGTAGTTATTTAGATTAATTTTTTATTCTTTTAGTTAACTACTTTTATATTCTCAAAGCCTTTATTCTGCTCCAACATGTTCTATTTATCAAAAAGCTTTAGATTCAGTTTTTGGGAGAGGTTTTTAACCAATTCACCCCCCTCTTGGAGTATTGGGTAGAGCCACAAATCCCAACAAGCAGTGTGAGGTGAGGTGCGTCAAAGTGAGGTGAGTTGAGGTGCCTATAAGGTGTGAGTGGTAAGAGTGTCTAGAGGGAAGGAATGAGTGAGGGATTGACCAATTTATAGGAGAGGGGCCCTATTTTGGAAGGAACACATCATCCACATGTAGTCGATGGCTCGACCCACCTATCATGCTTGTAGCTAATATGTTATATACACTTGATTATCCATGGACCCACTCTAAGTGTGTGGGCATTGACAACCTGACCAACATGGCTAGGTGTGGCATCCAACAGTCTCAATTTTGTGTGTGGTAACCAACATGCATTCACATGGATGTCCACACTAAAGATATTTAAATATCAATATGATACATCCCAATGTGGGGTATATCGTTTCAGTAAATCACGCGTATCAAACCAATATGGGTGTATATCAGTTCATATCACATTGTATCGGCTATTACACACTGATATTCTATTAAAAAAAATAGGGAAATTTCTCGATTAGTACCCTGTACTTTGTGTCTAGTGCCACTTTGGTCCCCGAACTTTAAAATGCGACAATTCAGTATTCAAACTTTCAAAACATGACAATTTAATACCTATCATTAATCAGCAGTTGACCTGTCGTTAAGTGACATTTGAAAAGGACATAGATACCCTTCGAGTGTTATTTAATTTTCTTTATCAACCATCTAAATGTTGACAAAAACTTAATTTTTTGAATGGAAGAGGCAAAGATTTGGGACTATTAATTTTTTTTTTTTTTGTCAATGTTTGGATAGTTGATACTAGACCCAAAGTAGAGGGTACTGGGAATTTTCCCAAAACTTTAATTGATACTTATAGAGTGATTTGAAGTTTTGAATCCAGATCACCAAATGCCTAACGCTGAATCTCTTAAAATAACTTCAAACCACTAAACCATCTCATGTCTTGTGACATTTAATTAAATAAAATAATTTTTATTCACTTTTGTGTTTGTATGCAATCCAAACAAATAATACATTTTTATGTTTAACAACTACAACTAAAAATTAAAAGAAATAATATTTAAAATTAGCATTTTATAAATAAATGGAATAAAAATATATCAATTCCACATTTACATCAAAAGATGATTTTAATCTCAAGAAATTTATTCAAATAAAATATTAATAATAGAATAATTATCTTAGTACTTAAAATTTATAAACTTCCGCATGATAATATTACAACTTTTATGTATTTTTATAATTATTAATATATGATATTAAATTGAATCTATAAAATCCACTCATTTATATTTATATGAAAAATGATTTTTAATTTTAGTAATTAAAAATTATGAATTTGCAAATGATATATATTTTGGAAACTTTAATAGATTTGATATATTTTAAGTTAAAATTATATATTTTTATAAATTATTAAATGATAATTTAAGCTGTATATTTGAGAATATAATATTTGGTTAACTTTTTGTTAATGTTAGAAAGTAAAAATACTAAAATATAAAATAATTGATATAATAATTAGGATAAATATAATAGGTCCATATGTTTTGTGTCTTGGACTCTGGATTAATGCATTGTAATGCATCTCGCTATGTTAACTGTAATGTGCCTTTTAATGTACATCATAATTAATATATACATATATTATATTTATACATTATTTATGGCTATTTGACCATAAATTTAGTATTATTAATGTATTTATAAAATTTATACGTGTTTCCCTAGTATATCCAAGCATTTCTATATATTTACATCCATATCCATGCATTTCCAAAACGTATCCGTATCCATATCTACATCCAAATTGTCCGATATGATATTTGATTTCTTTTGATAGAGGCCAAGCTTAGGTGGCATTACATAGTGTGTAAATATCATTGACGGGACCACTTTGGTCTTGTTCGTGGTAAAATAGGGTGTTCTACTATGTGTGGACAGTCCCCCGTTCACAAAATAGCGTGAATAGGGTTGAACCACACCCCAATTTATCGTCCACAGTATTTTTCTCATGAATGGTCTACACTATGGTGTGGATAGTTTGTGGGAAGGTTTCAATGTAACGCACCTGCATTATATTGGTCCAATTACTCTCATCTTATTTAATTTTTTAATAATTTTTAAATTTTAAACTTTTAATATTTTATCAATAAAATAATAATTTTTAATGTTATTTCCAGTACAAGTCTGATGGTTCTCCTTCTCAACTCTTTTTTCATTATTTAAATATTAATTTTTAATATATTTATCAGTAATCAATATTTAAAATATTATTTTTTATTTTTTAAATATTTAAAATAATACTTTTTAGTTATTTAGAAAATGCAATTATTGTCAAAATGTTGATGCATTTTTTCAATTTATTTACCATATAAAATGCAAAAATTAAACATTTATGATCAACTGTGTAAATCTCCCATAAAATGTATATATATGAGATACATGGAATCAAAAAGTGTAGTATGGACTAGTCCACACCATAGCTACAGAACGCCACCATGGGTGTGAATTGGTTTTGTCTACACAATCTATCCATAGTTTAGAACAGTTGTTGACTGTGGTGTGGTGTGGACCACACCCACCAATTTCTCGTCCACATTACAAAACACCCCCTTAATTAGTAATTAAGTCACAATAATTTATATTATATGCACATATATATATATATATACATATATATATATTAAAACAATGAAGTCAAGAAATTTTCTCATTTTTTGTTCTTTTATTCCATGCCATTTTTGAAACAACCAATGGGATGCACATTCCCAATAACCTAAATAATATCTTCTCCTAAAATTTATCCTAAACTAACTCCCCCACTTTCTCCAGAATTATCCCTAATTCCTATTTATCTTCTAAATTATCTCTAATTCCTATTTATCTCGACAATTATCTCTAATTTAGTAAAGAGCTTCTCTCCTAAATTATCTCTAATTCCTATTTATCCTCTCCCCTACTTTTTATCCATATCTATCTAAAGAAAGTTTGGATTAAAAAATTTAAGAATGATTTAATTCTAACAAAATTATATAATAACTTTAAAATATTTACTAAAACAAAAAAAATAATTTTATACTTTTACAAAATATATCACGAAATTATGTACTAAAAATTTAAATTATAGTTTTCCAAATCATCAATTTAAATGTTTTCCAAACATTTCATAATATGTAATAGCTTTAAATAAATAAAATTCAAATAACAAAGAATTTTAAATATTTTATAGATTCTTTAAAAATTTAAATAACTAGATATTTATCATAACTAGATTTTAAATAGTTAAAATAACGAAATTATGTAATAAATTTAAAAAAAAAATTCTTTAAAGCAGAAAAATAATTATAGCATAATATTGAAATTAATAATAATTTAATATATTACAAAATTAATAATGATATTATGTAATAATAGTATAAATTATGATTTTATGGATAATTAAATTTCATAAATAACTAATATTTTAAAATTTAAATATTTTACATATTATTTAAGTATTTAAATAACTGGGTATTTTAAATAACAAAATATTTAACATAAATAGATTTTGAATAGTTAAAATAAAAAAAAAATATGTAATAAATTTAAAAGTTTCTAAAAAGTAGAAAAATAATTATAACATAATATTGAAATTAATAATAATTTAATATTTTTACATAATATTGTAAATAACTAATTTCACTTATATCAAGTAATAATTTAAGAAAATAACTTTCATATAAATTGATATTTATTAATAGTAATTTTAAACTTAATTGTATTTATTATATAATTATATATACAAAATTAATATTTATTGTATTTCAGTAATTATTTATTGTTTTTGTGATAAATGTATTTTCAATGATTATGCATAAATTTAATTTTTTTGTTATTTAATAGAAAACTTTCAATAATTATTGGAGATTAAACTACTATTAGTGAAAATTTTAAATTTAATTTATTGTACTTATTGTATTTATTGTATTTTTGTTATAACTTATTGATTAATATTTATTGGAGATTAAACTATTATTTGAGATTATACTATTTATTGACCAAGTTAATATATTTTTAGTAGTTATTGTATTTTTGTAATTATTGTATTTTTTCATTATCAATATATTTTCAATAATTTTGTATTTTTGCTATAAATTTTCAATAATTATTGGAGATTAAACTATCGTTATTTATCAAAGATGAGACTATTAATTTAGCTGAAATTATGAGTGTTCATGAGTTGGTTCGGTTCGGCCGTAGGCTATTTGGCCAATCAAATTGACCTGGTCAAGTTGGGGAGTTGGTAAGCTGAAACTGACTAACATTTTGTGAAAACCGACCCACTCAACTTGTATTGGTTTGGGTCGATTTTTTTGTTTGGTTAGTCGATTCAAAAGATTTAAACTTAAAAATAAAATTTAATTTTAAAAATTATAGTGCGATTATTAAAAAATAAATTTAAAAAAATAGATTTATGATATAAAAAAATTTAGACTAAGAAATATAGGAGATTTTCCACTTTTCCATTTTAAAAATTATATTTAAAATATAAAATATTAATATATATCCATGGTTAGGTCATTCGATTTTGGTTGGTTTACAAATGGCTAAAGTGAAATTGATCCAAGTTGGTTGAATTGAGAAATTTTTAAACCAAATTTGACCTAAAATACTAGAAAACCGACCAACTCGGGTCGAGTTGATCGGGTTGGCCGGTTTCATTAGTTTGATGAATAAACCTAAGTGAAATTAATTATTGTTATGTTTGTATTATCGAAGTATTATTAATAGTAGTATATAAAATATGAATAATTATTAATTATTTAAAAGTTGAAAATATAAAACAATTGTATACTCTTATGTGATTCTATTAGGGTCATTTACTAGAACACATCTTACAGTTTTACATATTTACTTAAACCTACCTTATAGTTTTCATTTTATTAAAACATCCCATATATTTTACAACTTATTTACTTAATCAATATTTCATTAAGGAGTGTTTGTTTTTCCATTAGGCCCATGACTTTTTGTTCCAAAAATAGCCTTAGCACTTTTTTTTTGTATAGAATACAAAATTAACCAAATATAGCCAATAGAGTGGTTTTCGTGTCTTATAAAGGGCAAAGATGGTATTTTTATTTTTTATTTTCTTTTGATTAAATTTATTTAAATGAACATTAGGGTCAACACTATCATTTTTCGCTATCATCTAATGGAAGATTAATTAAATCCGTTGCAAATTATAAGTGGTGTTTTAGTAAAATACTAATTGTAGGATATATTTTAGTAAATCCATGAAACTAGAAGAATATTTTAGTAAATGACCACTTTCTATGCAAGTAACTTCATTTCCTTTTTGTGTTTTCCCAACCGAAAGAATGTGACATGCAACTTTTTAATTCAAATTTAGTACGCAAACAAATTCATTGGTTCGACCCCATGGTTGACGTTATTTGAATGGATTTAGGTTCATTCACCATCATTAGTAATTAATCTGGGCCCTGGGCCCGGGATACTAACATACCAACCAACCCATTAGGTATTTTATAGCAAAAACTCTTAAAGTCTTGATTTCCCACGATATGGTCCTCTTGGTCTTGGCGCAACCCAGCTGACACGCACTAATCCTTATCCGAAGTCCCAACCAGTTATCTGGGCGTTCAATGTTATTCCACCTTTTAGCTGGGCTGTTGAGACAGGTCGGCAATACAATAACGGAAGAGAGAATTTTAGGGTTCATTTGGTTCACAGTATCAGAATTAGAATGGTTTATTTCATTCAAGTTCAGATCTTCTATTTGCGTCTACCTACACTTTATTAGTACAATTGGACATTGAGAACATCTCCCATGTTTGTATATTACCATTTATGGGAAGATGTTCCCAGTATACAGCTGTAGTGTCATGTGGGTAGGGGTGGGTAGAATTTTTGTGGGCAGGAGATTTGAATTGGTCTGGTTGAGACAGGAATTAGAATTGAAATCAAAATAAATTGGAATGGAATTCTCATTTCCCAAGCGATGAGGAGGAAATGACCATTCCTTCAAATGGAGGAATGCCATTCCAATCAGATTCTGATTCTGTCCAATCAAACAGTTGGAATTGACCATTCCTATTCCAATTACACATCCTTATTCCTGCACACCAAATGGACCCTTACTATTGGCTCTAATTTAGTGCCCCATCTTGCCCATATCATTACTGCGTCATGAAAAACTACTTGCAATAACCCAAGCCAAATCAGAAACCAGTTCGATTTCAAAAACACCTCTCCCCAAGCTCAGCTATAATTTCATTTGCACGGGTAAAAATGCATTTAAGTATAAATTCTGGTTTAATTTTGCACCAGTACAAATGATCAAATTGGCCAAAAAACTAGGCCTAAACAAACTGCTGGTATTTTCAAGAGTTAGGGTACGTTGATATTGTCAAAACCTGATCAAACTAGCTTAACCCAATTCAGGGTACTAGACACTTAGACAGAACCCAAATTACAAAGATATTAAGGTAAGCGATTAGATACAAATTAGATAAAAATACAGGGATCGATCATTAATTGAACAAAGTTTTCTTTCTTTTATTTTGATTTTTGACTTTTGATTATTGATCAATAACCACCCAAAATGTCGACAAGTAAATTAAAAGCCAAAAACAGATTCATGGGAATAATGGAAACATAAATACTGATTTATTACAGAAAGGAGAGCCTGGATTCTTTGGTGCATGACTTGTATTAACTATAGCTTGAACCCAAGCAACACTTTCTATGCAATGGATAGTTTGCGAAGGAAGGATAAAATTTCATCGGAGACTTGTTGAGCTTTCTCTTGTTGGATAAAATGGTGACCGTCGATGATGACAACTTCAAGGTTTGGTACGAGGCTCTTGAAAACATCTCCCTCAATGTAGTCCTTCGTACCAAATGATTCAAACCCAATATCCTTGTCGCCTACTATGAGCTTGGTCGGAACTGTAACTTTTTCTCCCTGCCATGGTGCAAGAAGTTCCCAATTCCTGCTTCCATTCATTCACAGAGATATTGAAATTAGCTCCAACTGGTTGAATTTGTTACGGTAACAAACAAAGTATATTAACCTCAACCATGTCATCCTATACTTTCCATACAGAAATTAGAAAAATTCTGAAGCCCTATTTGAAAGTTTATCTAAAGCTAATTTGATTCAGGAATGATATAACCGAAGTTTGTGATTATGACAGCCATGGTTGAACTTCATGGGTTGAAAAAGAAAGAACAATTTGACAACTTTAATTCTCTATGGTTTTTGACGATTTCAAAAACCTATCCTAGGAGCTCTTGAGGTGCTCCTTTCACGCATTCATCCAAAGGATGTGACATACATATTGCTCTCAATTCGACTAACTGAGCTATATATCTGAAAACAATCAGTCAAATTGATTAATTTGAATGAAACTTGACTGCTTATAAGTTCTTATCAGTATAGTTGAAGGAATGAAAGGGATTAAAATCCCACCACCACTTGGACGAAATGTTAGAAAGAAAAGAAGAAAAAAAAAACTTAACTTGAATCCTTTAATTACACCACCCGAATTCCAATTCAGGGTGCTTAATTAGTTAATTATTTTTCAATAAGCAATTCTAGTTAATTAAAAAGTGGGGCTTTGCAAGGAGGAAAGGTTTTGGTTGAAAGTTAGAATAACACTACTTGGTTTTTATTGTTTTAGGCTTTTAAAATTACTCCATCAAATTGGTAGAGTGTCGTGTTTGGACCAGACTGGAGTACGTAGTATAAGTAGTATTCATACTTCGATCGATCGAGGGGGATGCAAAGAAGAATGAAAATAAATAAACGAAGGAAAAGAATAGAAAGAGAGGAATATAATTGAAAGGTGAGAAAGGGTGTTATTACAGGTTCATTGCACGATAGTAGTTCAAGGGACCAGTGAATCCCGAGTCCTGAAACTTGTCTGCATAAAACTGGAGTTCCTCCTCCGAAATCCACAAGGGTAATGGTGGAGTCTGCAGATAATCAATGATTTCCATGCGAGGAGGAGCGACCAGAGGTTCAGTCTTGCTAATGAGCATGAACTTCTTCATCACTGTCAAGTAATCATAACGTGCAAACGCCTTCTCCGCCCTCCCTGGCTCCTGTGTTAATTTGTGTATTGATCAAGAACATTTTAATATAATTAATTAATTAATTAATTAACAACAAAGAGAGATCTAGAGAGAGAGAGAGAGACCTGAAACTGAGAAATGTAAAAGTCATCTCCAAACATTTGTGTCATGGAATCGACATCAGTGGAGGTGGGAGAGCGCGGGTAGAAAGGGACACTCAAACTCACTAATCCTTTAACTCTATCGGGCCTGAAGAGGCAGAGATACCAAGCAGCGACTGCTCCCCAGTCATGACCTACTACAAATGCCTTCTGCTCAACCATATTTAATTATAAACATAGAAATGTTAATTAATTATGACTACTTTTCCAATAAATGATCTCTTTAGTTTACTTGTGTGTGTGTATGAGAGAGAGAGAGAGAGAGAAGACCTGTTGGTTAAAATGGTCGAGAAGGCCAATGAAGTCGCCAACGAGATGAAAAACAGTGTAAGAGGAGGGGTGAAGTGGAGAATCGGAGTCACCGTAGCCTCTCATATCAGGTGCCACGACATGATAACCGTTGTTGGCCAAGTGGGTTATCTGGTGACGCCACGAAAACCAGAGCTCTGGGAAGCCATGGAGGAGAAGAACTAGAGGCCCCCTCCCTTTCTCTGCTATGTGGATCCATATCCCGTTCGTCTTAATCCTGCTATGCACTACACTATCATCCATTCTTTCTCCCTTAGCTACTTACTCACTCTTCTTCTTCCTTCGGTTACTACTCACTACTATCCTGTGTTCTAATTTTCTACTTTAGTTTCAAAGTTTCAGACTAGATAGAGGAGAGATCAATAAGTAAAACATTAAAACAGGAGATCGATCAGTAGAACCAACTACTTTTTTTAGCGAGGGAGAGAGAGTGTGTGTAGGCAATGAATGATTCAAGATTGATGGCTAAAATGAAAGCTTCTCCATCCTCTGACTTTTGTCCCCTACATTGCCACGGAATTTGCGTACGACAAACTTCATTCTTCTATGAAGTTAAGAAATTGTCCTCCAGTTTCCAATTGTGATTAGACGGATGATCAATGGTCAATGCCGTGACACAGCACGGCTAGTTGTGGCTGGGGCCCTCATATAACTTATCACGTGACGCTTTGGCTAAGGACCCTCTTATCTACCAAGGAGGACCCACGATCGGATCTATCGAGATCGGCTTCGGTCATCATTGCAGGGCCCGTTCCAACAGCCTTGCATCGGGAACATATCCGCAGTTCTATGAGGGATGTTTAGAGGAATTGCGGTGGTTTATCTGGTGTAATCGCTCTGATGCTTAATTGGATGCTTGTACATTAGTAAGTTAGCAAATAATCACACGTACCTTGTGTCATTGAGGTAGATGTCCTTATATAGGTGAGCTATCCGGTCTCATGAAATATCTCTGAGGTCTTTGGCTCGTGTTGTTAGGAGTCCATTCTGCACCAGGAGGTGGACTTCATGATAGCCGATAAGGCTTATCGAGTCTGCCCAATCCGAGTGGGATGAGGATAAGGCCTACAATCATGCGACGTGATCCCGAAGAGCCCGAAGATAGCTGGCTTGCTTCTAGAAGTCTACTACGTGTCACCTTGGCAGATCGTGTCATAACGAGCTACTCGGTCCTCGGTCCTGGCCGAGGACCCCGAGGTGATCTATCCTACTGAGGTGACAGGAAGTGTTTTATCAATGTCCAGTTAGCTAGTCGCGTCCATGTGTCTACTTATTGGTAGGTCATGCCAAATCACTTCTCATCAATTGCCCCCCACTCCCCGTGCTAGGGGTCTTGACCCGGAAGGTGATGGTACCTGAGCCCGGATGTAAGCCAAGTCGCGTACCTCTTCGATTAGGTCGAGGTTCATCCGTAGCTCGTCGTCATTGGCCTCCTCGTCGTACGCCTCTAGCCGCAAGGTCGGTACTTTGATCTCGGCTAGGATGACGACCTTCGTACCGTAGGTCAGGTTGAACGGTGTCTCGCCCGTCATGGTCTTGATAGTAGTTTAGTAGGCCCATAGGACGCTGGGCAGCTCCTCGACCCACAAACCCTTAGCTCGCGTTAGGCGAGCTTTTAGTCCGCGGAGAATCACCCTGTTTGTCACCTTAGCCTGTCAGTTCGCTTGTGGGTGTGCCACCGATGTGAAGTTTTGTTGTATCCCCACCTCGGCGCACCAGTTCTGAAACTTGATGTCTTCGAGTTGCTTCCCGTTGTCGGAGATCGGCACCTTAGACAGTCCGAATCAGCATATTATATTCCTCCAAAAGAAATTTTGTACATTCTGGGTTGTGATGGTCACTAGGGGCTCGACCTCTACCCACTTCGTAAAATAATCAACCGCCATGACTAGGAATCTTCTCTGCCCGATTGCAGGTGGGAACGGACCGAGGATGTCTATCCCCCATTGGGCAAAAGGCCACGACCTAGTCAGATACTTCAGGTCGGCGGCAGGCTGGTGAAGGATGTTGGCGTGCCTCTAGCAGTTATCACACTTTCAAACGAGCTTGAGTGCACCTGCTTTCATTGTAGGCCAATAATATCCTTGCCTTAGTGCTTTTTGGGCAAGCGCTCTACCCCCCAAGTGTCCTCCACAGAGACATTCATGGATATCGTGTAGCACCCAGCCTGCTTTTGAGGGTCGTAAGCAGCACAGGTAGGGGCAGTCGTCCATCAATAATTACGTACCGAGATGACTAATGCTCTACCCTCCAAGTTGCGTTACACTCTACTGGTAGGGTCCTATGGAGCAGATAATCAACAAGGGATCAAGCCAGCTTGGTTCTACTTAAAACATAGGAGCGACCTCTTCTACCCCATTGTATATACACCATCGTATATCGAGAGTTGTTGCTTGCGCTTGCGCTTTCCAACTTCGAGAGTGCGTCGGCCTCGGCGTTTTTTGACCTTGGTACTTGCCGGATGAGCCAAGAGTGGAAGTCGGGTAGGAGTTCCCTCACTTTGGCCAAGTAGGCCATCATGGCAGGTTCTCGAGCCTCGTACTTGCCTTTCACCTGGTTCACAACCAACTGAGAGTTGCTGCATACCACAACATGCTTTGCTCTAGACCTATTCATGGGCCGGACCTGGCCGGGCCTGGTCGGGCCTGGCCAGGCTTTCACTTTATATTAACAGATTTTTCTAAGGCCCGAGCCCGAGCCCAAGCCCGACCATCGGGCCTATAACTCGAGCCCAAGCCCGGCCCTCATAAAAAGCCCAAAGCCCGGGCCTGGGCCCGAACCCGAAAATTAGCCCATACTGTTACTACTGTTGAAGTGGCTGAAAAGAGAGAGAGAGAGAGAAAAAAATTATAAAGAAAAGAATAAAAAATGTATATATTAAATTATAAATATATATTTTAATAAATATTATATTATTTATATATTTTACATAATATATAAAATACATATTATATATTTTATAAAATATATAATGCTGAGTCAGGCCGGGTCGGGCATTTTTGACAAATCCCGAGCCCAGCCCGAAATACAGTTAGGCTTACTGTGGTAGGCCCGAGGTCAGGCCCGCGGGCCTAATTGCATGACCAAGCCCGATCGGGCCATGAATAGTTCTACTTTGCTCCGACCTCTTTCGCCAATGTCAGTTCGACTATCAACGCCTTGTACTCCGCTTCGTTGTTCGTTGCCTCGAATTCGAACCAGAGAGCATACTCCAACTTCACCTCGCTCGGCCCATATGGTATGAGTCTAACTTCTCTTCCTTGCTGATTAGACGAGTCATCGACGTGAAGGATCCAGGGCTCCTCGTCCCATGTCGAGGCTTCTTGGACTAGAACTCGTGCCACGCTGGTTGATGCCTCCGACTGGCTGGTCGGCTCGATCACTTCAGGGGTCGGCGTACTGAACGTGCATTCTACGATGAAATCCGCCAAGACTTGAGCTTTAATAGTTGGGTGTAGCTTGAACTGGATGTCGTACCCACTCAACTCGATGGCCCACTTTGTCAATCTACTTGAGACCTCAGGCTTTTAAAGAACGTGCCTTAGTGGTCTGTTGGTGAGGACGACGATGGTGTGAGCTTGGAAGTGTGGGCGTAGTTTCCAAGCTACGATAACTAGGGCATAAGCCATCTTCTCGATGTCGGGGTATCTTGTCTCAACTGCTTGCAAAACTTTACTTATATTGTAGACGGGCCTTTGGACACAGTTTACTTCTCGGATTAGTATCGAGCTAACCACCTCGTCGCTCGCGAACAAATATAGTCTAAGCTCCTCTGTAGGTTCAGGTTGGGTTAAAACTGGTGAGGTACTTAGGTATTTTTTGAGCTCATCAAATGCAAGCTAACACTCATCAAACCATTCAAAGTCCTCGTTCTTTTTACTTACCTTAAAGAAAGGTAGGCATCGACCAGCCAATTTAGACATAAACCGGTTTAGGGCAGCTACCCGGCTAGTTAGCCTTTGCACTTCTTTTATGTTCCAGGGTGGTCTCATATCTAAAATGACCTTTATTTTTTTTGGGTTGGCCTCAATGCCATGCTGGTTGACTATGTACCCGAGGAATTTGCCCGACGTGGCCCCGAAGACACATTTGGTTCGGGTTGAGCTTTATGTTAAACTTCTTAAAATTTGGAAAACAAAGTCTAAATCACTAATCAAAGAAGAAGAAAATTGGGTCTTCACGACCATGTCGTCAACATAACACTCAACTTTATTACCTATTAAAGGCTAAAATACTTTGTTTACAAGGCATTTGAAGGTTGCTCCAGTGTTTTTCAGTCCAAAGGGCATTACTTTATAACAGTATAGACCTAGTTTAGCTACAAAAGTAGTTTTGTCCTGGTCGGCTAGATCCATCCTAATCTGGTTGTAGTCGGAGTAAGCATCCACAAAGATCAACAACTCTGTTGAGGTCAGTGTAGTCGACGCACATGTGCCACTTGCCATTGGCTTTCTTCACGAGGGCTGGATTTTCTACCCAACTCGGATACTAGACCTCTTTAACGAAGTATACCGCGATGAGCTTCCTAACCTCCTCGTCTACTACCCTCCACCGCTCCATGGCAAGGTTCATTTTCCTTTGTCTAACTGGCTTGACTAAAGGGTCCACATTGAGCTTGTGAGTTCAATGTGGACCGTGATTCTGCTAAGGGGTTTCACCATGTCTCCACTAAACCCAACCAGGGGCGTGTTCGCCAACTGAAGATCCTTTCACTCCAACTTTAGCTTGTCGAAAACTTCCAGGAAAATG
The DNA here is from genome assembly GCF_055504915.1 of Nelumbo nucifera. Taxonomy (NCBI): domain Eukaryota; kingdom Viridiplantae; phylum Streptophyta; class Magnoliopsida; order Proteales; family Nelumbonaceae; genus Nelumbo; species Nelumbo nucifera. Next base: position 98,165,816 of record NC_142649.1, read on the forward strand.
ATGTCCGCAGAGCTGCTTGAGTCTACCAGGATCCGCTTCACCTCGAAGTTATTGATTATTATCTTGACCACGAGGGCGTCGTCGTGCGGATACTAGACCCTGCAAGCATCATCCTCGGTGAAGTAAATCACCTCCTCTACTCGACGGCAATTCGGCAGGTTCTCTTCTTCATGCTCGAGCTCCCGGACTGATGCTTCCCCGTTGCCGTGCTGCAACTTGCTACAATGGATTCACCGGTGATCATGTTGATCACCTCGCGGATCGGTCTATCTTCTAGTGACGGCTGCCGAGGTGGCTACTGATCGCGGTCATTCTGCCTGCTTGATTCTGGCGTGTCTCTCCGCTAGTCGGCAAGTCGGTGCTCCACGTCCCTATCTTCATACTTAATAAATTTCTTCAAATAGCCGCGGTGGATCAGTTCTTCAATTTCGTCCTTCACAATGGAAATGGTAGTACTAATTGGGATTCCTGCTGGCAGGGTCTCTTCTCATCCTGGGTGGCCACTTGACGTAGCTGGTGTCCTTAATGGCCATCAGAATTTCACCTCGCTTGGCGTTCAGTGCAGTATAACTGGATCTCTGAATAGGAGGGGTTCTAGATCACCAACCTGACTTAGAACCTTGAGGTGGTGACCGACTCTTCTTTGGCGACGTGCTTCGCCTGTTGTGCGGTGACCTACTTCTTTTCGGCGACTTGCTCTTTCGCCGATGCTTGCTATTGTTGCTCTCCTCTTCAGCTCTCTTCCTCTTCCTGGCCTGGTATAGCTCTAACCAAGACCTGAGAGCCTCTTCAGCCTTGATGAACCCGTTAGCCTCATCGAGGAACACCTTCATTGTTTTTGGTGGGTTCAACTTGAGATGCCAATGGAAGTCTAGCTGGTGGATTCCCTTTTGGGCCGTAATGAGCTACACGACGCGGTCAAGGTTAGGTACATGTAGCCTCTCTGTGTTGAACCTCTTAATGTAGTCTCTTAGGGACTCGTTCTCTCACTAGACCACGTTCAGAAGGTTCGTCACAGATTTTGGGCAGTTCATACTTGTGACGTAGTGGGTGGTGAATAAGTCCACGAACTGTTGCCAGCTTTGGATTGATCCCAAAGGTAAGTTCCTATACCATGACCTAGTTGTGTCTTTGAAGGTTGTCGAGAAGGCCATGCAAAGGCTAGCGTTGTCCGCCCCGGCAAGCAACATTAGGGACTGGAAACTATCGACATGGTCATTTGGATCTCAGTTTTCGTCATAGGTCTCTAGGGAGGGTGTCTTGAAGTTTTTCGGCCTTAGGGCCGAGATGATCTCTGGTGCTAGAGGGGAAAGCCGGCTCAATAAAGTAGGAGCCAACTGTGCTGCTATTGAGCTCATTCTTCCCGTCTCTTCTTCGCTGCTACTGTTGGTGCACTGCTCCTACTCGAGGTGCAGCGTGCTTAACGATGGCATCGCTTCTTCGTTGCTTCCTAGTTGGTGCTATTTACCTCAGTGCTAGTTGGTATCTTGACTCTGGTATTCTCCCGACCTCAAACACTGCCGCAAGGAGGGAGCTGGTCTCCGTTGTTGAAATTCTCACAAACGCGGTTTGGGTTCTGATTGTTATGGGGAATGGAGGGGTCGAGAGCTGGGTCCTCGCCTCTTACCTTGGGTTGTTGGTTGTTGATCTACTGTTCATCATGGCGGCGATGGTGTTCGTCATTGTGCGATTGCTACTGCTGATTGCTTTGACGGTTGCGCTGCGATTGATTTCTCTAGTCCACTACCTGTGCTAGGGTGGTGATGGACGCCAACCTACCATAGGGTCCCGAGGTGGGGTCTGGTTCCGAGGAGTTGGGACCTGTGATGGCACCGATCCCCAAGGTGGTGACCGGCATCCATGTTGCTGGTTCACATTTTGTTGGTTCTGTTGGAGAGGGGGAAACTGCTATTGATACTGAAATTGCCGGTATTGGCACTAGTAGTGCTAGAACTACTATACCTATTGCATCTGCAGTTGCATGAGTCAAACGCTCTACACAAGCTCATGGAATTGTCGAGCTTCTATCCCAACAGGAACCATAGAGGGCTCTGCAGTTGGGAGAGCGGTGCTCACATGGGGCAGGGGTGCGCTGACCGACTGGGTGACGAACGTCTGGCTCTGAATTGTCAATACCCCTGGGATGGTGAGGGGGATGGTAAACTGACCAATGGTCACATAGGGAGGATCTCTAGGTTAAATGCATGTTGGTCCAGCCCCCCGGTGACTGTCATCTCAATACTATTTCCGATGTTGTTTGATGATGCCATTAGTAAAATGTGAGGGAATGAGAAATCCATCATATGGATGGTCGAACCCTACAGGAAGGTTGGGCGAAATTTCAAAAATTTCCTCTCCCCTCATCTGGAAATCACATTCCCTGTTTTAGAAAATCTACATTTTCAAGGATCAATCTTGACCTCTAAATCGAACCAGATCTGAAACCAGAAGCAGGAGAGGGATATACCTGAAATGGAGAAACAGTATCTCCCAACGAATGTGTTCACGCCCAAAGAAAGACTCCAAAGACTGCTCCCACTGAAGATGACACATTGAATGTTGGAGCAGAATCAGCAGTGCTCGTCCAATGAACCGAACCCTTCGCAAGAATTCACTGGAGGCTGTGAGCACAACTTCAAATCAGCCTTTCCCCAAAGGCTGATATCAAGATCTGATCTTGATCGCTTCTGCTTGAAGAGGAGATCGAACTGGTAGTTATGGCAGCGGCAGGAAGGAGGTGGCAAGGAGAAAATAGCGCAATCTCACTGGATGTTATGTTCTCTCTTCTATAACTCTTGCTCTGAAATTGAGGATGTGTTGATACAAGAGGCTGTCACCCCTCCTTCTTTTCTAATTTTAAAGGGATCAGCTCCTAATCCCATAAGGAGTTGTTGATCCAAATCATATTTAGATCTGAATTCCCCTTAAGTGATAAGGATAGACTCTTATCTTATCTGCAGATTAGATCAACCCTCTCCTAATCTTATTAGGAGGTTTTCAGATCTAAATCTCATTTAGATCTAGACTCTATGAGTGGATAGGGTTAAGACCCTATCCTATTTGCTAATCTAATCTCAAATCCGCCCCTTAATTTAACTGATCAAATCAACCCAACTCGAAATGGGCTTTAGGCCCATGAAGTCTTAGTGCTCAGTATGCTTTCAAACTGCTGCCTAGTTGGGCTTCTTTGTATGGCGTGGGACCCAAACATTGATCTACACATCAACTACATGGGTTCAGCCCAGCCTTTGTTACAAGGCCTGGCCGAATACACTATTATGGACAGTGCACCCCCTAAGCCATCACATGGGCTCCTAATGGGCTCAACACTTACACTAAGTGGTCCCTGGGCCAAGCCACCTTATAAAAACCCAAGGACTGTGAGCAGATGCAAGATTAGCCCATCAGGTATTACCTTCAATGATCTTACACTTAACCTCTCAGCCCATAATGATCATACACTGCCCGACAAGAGAGGACCTCTCCCTCGGCTGCAAGGAACAGTGTTTCACTTTCGCGTGTACCTTGTGTCACTGGTGTAGATGCCCTTATATAGGTGAGCTACCGTAGGTCTCATGAAACATCTCCGAAATCTTCGGCCTGTGTTGTTAGGAGTCCGTTTTGCACCAGGAGGTTCGTGATAGTCGATAAGGCTTATCGAGTCCACTCGATTTGGGCGGGATGAGGATAAGACTTGCAGTTGTGCGGCATGATCCCAAAGAGCCCAGAGACAGCTGGCTTGCTTCTAGAAGTCTAGTACGTGTCACCTTGGCAAATCGGGTCATAACGAGCTACTCGGTCCTTGGTCCTGGCCGAGGTGCCTGAGGTATCCGAGGTGATCTGTCCTGCTGAGGTGGCAGGAAGTGTTTTGTCAATGTCCAATCAACTAGTTGCATCCATGTATCTGCTTATTGGTAGGTCAGACCAAATCACCCCTCATCAATTTCCAATGCAAGGATATAATGGGCATTCAAACGGACTTTGCATTAATTGAATCCAATCAATATACGTAAAATATTGATATACATAAGATATTTTCCTTTTTTTTTAACCATTCAAAACATCAATATACATAAAATATTTTGAATAAAGGTGATCAGTTATTAGGGTTGTTCACGGGTTCGATTCGGTTGTATGTAAGTTGTCCAATCAAACCGATACGTTTGGGTTGACATAATGATCACTCGAAACTAATTGAGAACATGTGAAAAAACAACCCAACTGGATTTCTCAATTTAGTTGATTTCTCGGTTTGATCAGTTGGTCATATCAGTTAAAAAAGCCTAGGCATTAGGGGAGTTGTTCAACGTGACTAGCTCTTTGCATCCTTAATAGTTCTCTGCAACTTTACACTCAGTGACAAAAGTTTCTTTTTCCATGAAGAGAAAACTGCATAAGCAAAAGATGAAAAAGAAATGGACTTTTTGCAAAAAAAAAGAAAAAAAAATTAAAGATGTTTAGAATATTGTTAACTTCTGTTATGTTTTTCAAATAAATTGCAAAACATCACTTTCGAGTGTTTTTGCTCTGTTATTTCCCGCTTTCTACTCTTTGACAACCTTCGACCATGGTTGTCTAGCCCTATTTTTTCTCGCAAGGAGAGACAAACAAAGCCCTCTAGTGAAAAATCTTCATGTGAAAAGCAAGAAGAACCTTTAGCTTTCTCATTCCTCTCTTTGTAATTTGATAATTGTTTCATAAGCAAAAAAAGCCTTTAACTCTCTCATTGTCCTCTTTCTCTCTCTCTCTCTCATTCTAAGTTGATAATGTCATATTCTTCTTGGAGTTAAGTACAATTCATTTGCCCTTTTCGATTTTCATCAATTTACACACTAGTTTTCAAGAGCTTCATACAGAGTTTTATATAATTTTGTCCCCTAAAAAGAAATAGGGTTTCTACAGCTGTTTCACTCATTCGTGAATTCAGATTTACTAGGAACCCCTTGTATCTCCTATAGCAACGGTATATATATTTTTTAAATGTTAATGTTAAATCCGTATTCATGATTTGATCTCTACAGTGTATAATTATAAAGAACTTCTCCTTTGAATTTCCTTTCTTCAGGCAATCCCTTCAGGGTGCTAGATAGCATTTTTGTGTTCTAAAAACATTATTGAGTTATTGTCTTGCATAGGACATACTTATATGAATATATGCTACTTATTCCTAATCTTTGGTTGTCTTATAACCCCAGCGTTACTCTCTTGATTTTGGTTTTCATCTTCATACTATATATATAATTCAACAACTCCTGCTTGACCTATCAAGAAATAGTTTTTTTTTTTTTTTCTTTTCTTTTCAGTGAATATGGTGGGTGTTAGTGGATCCGAGTCATCCAACCCAACTCAATTTCTTATTTTTCTACAACAAAGACCATGCGAAACATGGAGGGATCTTTTCTTATCTTAACATGGTAACACTGTGACTTTTCATTATTATACTTGACTAATCCTACAACTAGGATAAGCCACAAAATCCAATGATAAAGTCTAAACCATGTGGTTCCACAAGAGTTTGTAGGAATGGTTTAATTAGGATGGATATTACCTTATTATGCATTAAGATAAACAAGTGATGTAGGATGTAAAGGAGACAACAAAAAATTCAAATCATGTATAGAAGGGTTTTTGATCTAAAAGAAAAAAAAAAAAAAAAAAACAAATTTAGAAGCGAATAATGGTAGAACCATACGCCATATACAATTCATCAATGATTAGGTCCATATATCCAGATCATCTCTCTTAGGCCCTGGATAGCTGGAGCCAACACTGTTTGCTGACTTTTTGGAGTTTTAGTAAATTTGACTTTATTTATGGACTCGGCATAAGGGCTTGGATCTCTATTTGCTGACTCCAATGGAAAATCTAAATTTTGTTTTGTCTGGCTCTCCTTGATACAACCTCTATCTGAACTTTCTACTAAGTTACCTGATACCAATGGATATATCTATGGTCGTATAGATCCTTTGATGTCTATTTACTTGAATAGGTTTAATGCTTAGACGTACTACATTGTGTTGCTGAAAGCCAATAAAATTAGAAAACCCTCAACTTGTCTCCCAAGCTATTATACCTAAACCACCACCACCATCCTCCACTCCCTTATCACACTTTAAAATTGAACTAACATGTGTCCCTTGAAGTAGGTCTGGGTCTTAATTTTCATGGTTCTAAGATGCACAAGACATAGATCCCATGGAATGCATATATCCCCCTCCTAAATCCTCACCACGGTAATAGGTGATAGGTGATGAATCAACATAACATCATGTGCAACAGTGACCATCCTAAGATTGCATCTCTGCTCAAAACTGATAGACCCATGTGGAATACCTTGGAAAATGGCATTATCCATGATTTAGATGTACCTACTCAAATAGTTGGTGGTTCCACTTCAAGTGATTATAAAGAATGGTTTAATCGGATTTCATACAAACGAATTCATCATCTTCATGGACCATCAAGTATGAACTATGAAAATCAAGGTTATGATGAGACAAACGTAGTCTTTGCAAGCTCAATTACATGACATGGCAATAAAATAAATTTTCATGTTACTTTAACTTAGTAGCTTATTTAGTAATTTGGATCTTTATTTTCTTAAATAACAAATTGACATTTATTATATTTTGCTTCGACAAGAGACATTGAAGTGTCTTCTCCCTATGCTATTCCCGCTTGCAAAATTTGAACACAATCTTAGGCAATATGTTCATGAAGCATTGGATGTTATTGCTTCATTGGCAGTTGTATCCACAACTAACAATAAAGTATGTAATGAACCTGAGCCTTCATTGAATAATCCGACACATGCAAGACAAAAGAAGAAAAAGTTTGTAATCGTGTTGTTGATCTTGCTACTTCACATTCAATTAATGAAGTGACACTAGCGGAAAATTCTCTGCCCTAGTCTCAAATCAAGACATACAAAAGAGGATATGAGCTCAAAAGTTGATCCAAAAGGAAAATACAATGGACCCTTAAATGAATTTTGTCATCAATTAAATCTATTTTGGTTCTAAATATAGACAAATGTAACTAATTTTACAAATGCTTGGCATTCTAAGTAACATTTTGTTTTTTCTTATTTAATATGGATTATACTTATCCTATATCCATTCCAACCTTTGTATATGTATTTCCAATTTTACCAAATGATTTATACTATTAACACCTTTTTTGGGAAAATATGCTAAAAACCATACGGTATGTTCAATGCCGAATGGTTTCTAAGTCTGTAAAACACCATCCAGGCTGCCTATACCAGATGGTCTATACACATGATAATTATACAAAATCATGTAGTATATTGGGTTCTAGATGCATTTGATAGTATAAAACACCATTCAGTCTTCAATATACCAGATGGTTTGTACACATGTAAAAATCATATGCAAATTAATGGTCTAGTGGGTTTTGGATGAATTTGAGGGTGTATCTATTATTTTATCACATGTGTACTAGATGATTGCAACTATAAATTGATGACTCAAAATCGTAAGCAATCACCCGACCTATGTAATCTCAAATGGTTTATAAGTCTATAAAACATCATCCGGTATAACCGGATGGTCTATTCACTTGTGAGAATCATACACAACCTTATGATTTGTTGGGCTTTATATGAATTTGAGGGTGCAAATACTATTTTATCACCTCAATGATAGATATTTACAATCACAATTGATGATTCAAAACTGCAATAGACCATCTAGACTTTGTGATGCCAAATGGTTGCTAAGTCTGCAAAACACCATTCGACATGCCCTATACCGGATGGTATATATACATATGAGAACCATACAGAATGATGTGGTTTATTGGGTTCCAAATATATTTGATAGTGCAACTAAAACTAGATCATCTGGGGATAAATTCTTGCAACTGTAATGATGTTTCAAAATTGCAAGCAATCATCCAATATGTTTAATGCCAGGTGGTTTCTAAGTCTATAAAACACTGTCCAGTCTTCGCTATATTAGATGGTCTGTACACTTATAAAAATCATATACAACCTTATGGTTTGATGGACTTTAGATGAATGATGACTACAATTGCAACTCTAATTGATGACTCAAAATTGCAAGCAATCATTCAACCTGTATTTACCAAAAAAAAAAAACAACCTATGTAATGTCGCATGGTTTGTAAGTCTATAGTACAACATCTGGTCTTATGCATACTGAATGGTCTATGCATCTATGATTCTCATATACAACCATCTGGTTTGTTGGGTTTTAAAAGAATTTGAGTGTGTTAGATCACTTGCATAATAAATTATTGTAACTATAATTGATAACTCAAAATTGAAAGTAATCATTTGGCCTGTGCAATGCGGTTGGTTTCTAAGTCTGCAAAACACAATCTGGTATGTGTTTTGTCGGATGCTACCTAAATCATTTAAACACCATCTAGTCTATATACTAGATGGTCTAAGCACCTATGAGAATCATATACAACTTTGTGGTCTATTGGTTTTAGACGTATTTGAGGGTGAAAATACTATGAGATCATCTGGTTGATCAATGTTTGCTACTATCTAATAATTGAAATTTTCAAAAAGGTGATGTGGTCAGTTTAATTTTGGAGGGTGTCTAACTTTGTTAAACACCATCTGATATGTTTATTGCCAAATGTTATCTAAATCTGTTAAACACCATTCGATTTGTTTATTGTTGGGTGGTGTCTAAATTTGTTAATGGTCCAAATTTATTCATATATGAAGAAATGTGTAAAATAAATAAATAAATCCTTCACACTGATTGGATGAATAACAACTTCATGCTATGCTACCTAGGGATGGTAATGTGGCAGGTTTGGGGAGTGTTTTGCAAATTCTAATTATTTGATTAAAACATGTTAAAAAACACATAATCTATCAATTATCCTTCACATAAAATTCAAAATATTTTTAAGCTCAACACATAATACATAAAGTTCATATGCTTTCCCACATAATGTGGATCAGGAAGGTTGGATATAACCTAATACCATACCCTACCCATACCCATATGGGTTGTAGAATCAGATGGGAGTCAGAGGATGCATATAAGTGTAGAGCTATGCCCACTCTAAGAGCTCAAATTCCATCGTTCCCTTTGGATATGACAATGTAAAAATGGATATTCGTACATAGTCATTAATAAGGAAGGCCCAAGAATGTATTGTCATTCACTTAAAGAGGTAAAATCTCTTACTCAAATAGGGCGAACTTATTTAGTGGGTCAGAATCATCTAGAAATGTGCTAGCATATGCATTTGGTTATGGAAGGGACAGGCATGGATAATTTGTATTGGGGGAGCTATGCTACCTGGATAGATTGTAACATGTGAAATAGGAAGGGTAGGTGATCAAAGCTTTGGCTCAACTTAGAAAAATATTATAGAGACAACAGAGGCATAAAGCAATGAAAATATTATAGGAAGGGTAGGTGATCTGTTTTCTATCATTCTTATATTTTGCTTATTTGGACTGATTCTTGTAGATTTTCTGTTGCCTTGTTCAATATTAGATCTGAGTCATAATCAATTCACCAAAACTATAACATTCCAAGGTAAGCCCTTAAATCTGTTAAGAATCTGTCTTCTACTTAAGATCATATGCATGGAAACTTTTTGCTAAAGGAGTGTTCAATTTTTGCCTTTTACTCTCAACCATATAATTTGTAAAGTCAGGTTTTCTATTTTTTACTACCTTTCCCTTCATAATTTCTCTTATATATTGATGAAATTATACAATTAGCAGGTTTGGAGAAATTAATAATGGTATATTTGAGTTGGAACAAATATTCTTGATATTGGATTTTCTATATTTGTAAAATTTATTGTGGAAATGCATGTAGAGACACAATAACTAGAAATCCAAATGTTGAAAGCCTACTAATTAAACATCCAAGTTAGAAATACGTTCTCTTAATTTTAAACTTGGAGGTTCTGTTTACAATTCAAAGTCGGGGTCTTATTTAGTTGTATCATAGAGGAACGTATGGGTGTGAGGTAGTTAGTTTATGGAATTTTCGCATAAAAATTAAAGAAGATTAGGATTTGTGGATTCATTTATTTCAGCTAGGTTTTCTGAAATAACTCACTCGATCAAAATTGGATAGCAGAACTCAAGGCGGATGCATGTTTGCTTTGCCAATGGCTAGTACGCACCAGTATACTAACCAACTTCAATCAAATACTAATCATAGAGAGAGAGAGAGAGAGAGGCTTTTGTAGTAGAGAGGAGAACAAGAATGCTGGAGGCTCTTCTTGCTTATGAAACAGATCAAATTACAGAGAGGAGAACAAGAAAGCTGCAAGTTCTTGCTTTTCTTTCCACATGAAGATTTTGCTAAATAACCATGGCCAAAGGATGAGAAGAGTTAGAGAGTAGGAAGTGGGGAAATAACATAGCAAAAACTCACGAAATTTAAGGGAGGGGCAATTTTGTCAAAAAAGTTTAGATTTTTGTATGGATAACTTGTTTTGCAATTTATTTGAAAACATAACCAAAGTTGCCAATTTGCTAAACTTCTTTAATTTTTATGCAAAAATTCCAAAAGATATTGTTGACTGGTCAAAAACAAAAAAAAAAAGAAATTATTTATTTTCAATCTATATTTACATAATATTAAACTAAGCACTATGTATGCTAGAAAGATCAAAACTAAGCACTGTTAGTTGAAGCATTGTGTATGCCGACGTAGAATGGGCCATCAACTTAAATAAACGAGTGATCATAGTTATTTTTTTGAACACACACAAAGCTACTTCATTAACAAGGAAAACAGGTTCTAAATACACATATTCCCCTGGGTGGTGTCACCAGCCCCTTTATATACTTTATAAGCTAGCATATGTGGTACTTCATTACATTGCCTATTCTATTTACTTTATAAAGATCAACATATTTTCTTCTTCCACATCCTCCTCTTCTTCAACTTCTTTTCCTATAATAAAATATGTTAATTTTCTATATAAAATGTATACTTTTTATAAAAATTATGAATAATTATTAAGAAAATATGGTTTATAGAAGCTAAGAAACTACTTTACGATATATGTTTTTTACTTGGAAAAACAGAGTGCAAAACCAATGGACTTAAACGGCAGCCTTTTCAGCCCTCCCCCCCAAAACTCTCAGGGGTCAGACCTGTCCCCCTTCAACTTGTTCCCAAATTCGTTCTGTTCGGGATCGGGACTGAAGTCTCTGGAGTCTGGAGTGCAGACTACAGGCAGCCGAGTCCATTAATAGCAGAAAACATAAATTGTCTGGGCTCCCGAATTTACAACGTGTTTAGCCAACAGCTAAGACTAAGAGCAAGAGTTTTGCTACAGAACCAGACTAGCTATGGGCCTGCCTGTGGCAACTGGCAAAGTGAGTTCCTTCCGACAGCATCTCGTTCCGGACCCAGCAGCGTGTCTACCTAGTCGGGCAGTGGACATTTGCAAATTGATATTCAGATTCTAAATAAGTCAATAAGAAAACAGATGGCAGGGTGACATCATGAACATACAAGGAGGAGCTACAATACTCAACACAAATATGGAAGAGACGAAAGATACCCAGAACACCATAAACTTGTTTGTTTATTGTTCCCTTCACGACAGATTAACCCCCCTCCTCTTCCTTTACAAATTACCAGAAATTGCAACTTTACAGCAGCTCTTTGCTCCTAACCCGCGTACTTCTCATGAGGCCGTTGCAAGTGCCTTTTCTTTTCACAATTGTTTTTTTTTTAATTCTATTTTTTTTTTCTTCTTTCAGATGAAAATGATACCTATTAGTTTTCTTTATCCGACGATCACCCAACAGGAAGATGTTGTAGTTGTCAAATTATTTAATCATCACACTTTATCATCATGGAACCACCATCTCGTCTCCTTGGGAGATCTACCATTCCTACAGTTTTTCACGTAGCGATCATTATCTGCTGGGCGTTGCTGCAACCAAAACCAAAATCCATCACAAATCAATCTCGACTTAAAATACACTATAAGCAATTGCAAATCCTAATGCAGTTCATTCAAACCTTCATGGTTGAGCTTGATAGCATCGAGAGAATGCTAATACAGATTGAACTTACAGTCATCGCTGGAGACCAAGAATCATACAGAATATCTGTTTCAAATAAAGGAGAAAGTGCAATTAACCATACAAATTTCTGAAAAAGGGTAAGCCGTCAATATTAATGCTCAAAGTGGGGTGGGTTGTTTGTGTGCTGAGAGAGAGAGAGAGAGAGAGAAAATTTAAATAGCAACAATGGCTATCTTTGCATCTGCAAATTGAAGAAAAAAAATAGAAACATTCTTGAAGACAAGCAACGGACTAGAAAATGGTAGGTACTCAATCACTAAATCTTATGATGAAAATGATTCCCATGCTGACACAAGTCGAGTGAACATACACAAATATATTCAGCCGACGCAGAACAGTTAACGGTCATCCTCAATTGAGCAGTATTGACCAGAAAATCATATCCTCGCCCCATAATAGCAAGTTTCAACTAGATAAAACCTTGCTACATAGCAAGAGAACCTCATTCCAAACAACTTCAATTAAAAGTAAACTAAAACAAAAAAGAACCTAGTCAACCTTCAACAGCTAGACTCACTAAGAGTGAACAGACAGGGGAGAGGTATAGGATTGGTGCAAAGAAGCACTAGACTAGTTCTTACCTAAAAGGTCACCAATGAGATGAAGACACTTGAATTATCCACAAATGAAAGAGAACCCTTTTTATCTTTTTGATGGGGAGTGGGGCAGGGAGAAAATTGCACCAATATCGTGATGTTCACCCAGATTCACATTCATTACCACAATTTTTAGTCTATATGATACACTAGATTAGATTTTGAAACTTCTAATCATCATAGACAATGAGGTATAAAGAAGTTTTCCGTATAAACAGTGATCTTTGCAACACATTCCTTTTGTTACTTTTTTGTTTTGAGGGGGAAATTTTGAGTGTCTCATGGAAATTCCTTTGCAACTGTGTACTGACAATTATTCATCTCAGATTAACATTCCATTCAGAATGTTCTTCGTTCCATTTCTGAATACAGTGTTGCACTTATATTTATCACAAACAAGGATGCAACTTGGGTCACTTGGATTGGATATAAAGCCAGCTGTCAGCCAAGGCCCAACCACAAGAATCAAATCTCAGTCAAGGACTAGTCCAACTCAAAGATAAACCTGACTTTGTGAGCCCTAGAGCAACCCAATCTAGGCTTTAACACAACTTCAGTAGGATTCCTCAGGCCCAGTTGGGTTGAGCTGGATCTAGTTGGACCGTAGTGGCTTGGCTGGTCTGATTTCAGGCTGCTGTCAGAATAACAAAGAGAGAAATACCACAGTAGCAGGTTTTCCCCTAAAATAATCAACTTAAAGTATATGAAGACATCAAAAAATTAAAAAATTTGCACATATATACTGCTTTAGTGCTTCATGTACATAGATTGTGTACTACATATAGATTTGTACATTGGACTATTGACTTCCACTCCAATCCCAACCTACTCAGTAGGCTGTTCACGGGTCGGGTTGGGTCGGTTTACTGAGATTTTTCCAACCGACCCGACCTGGTCGGGTTACCTGAAATTGAAACCGAAACCGACCGTGTTAAGCAAAACCGACCTGGTCGGTTTGAGTCGGGTTGGGTCGGTTTGGGTCGGTTTCGGCTCTAAGTTCAACCATGGTAATAAATTGGTAGATTGGAGAAAGAAGACTGAAATTTGATGTAAAAAATGACACCTAATTCTATTAGAGAAAGAAGACTGAAATTGGTAGGGGGCGGACCAAGTTAGAATAGAAGTTATCAAGAAAATAGAAAGTCAAATTGTATTAGAAAAAGAAGACTGAAATTTGTATATTTCAAGAAACCTTCTAATCCAAGTAAAAAAGGACACCTAATTCTAATTGTAATTGATTGCCGCCTATTTGGTGTAAAAGACCATAAAAACTAGGATCCTTTGATTCTTTTCTTTAAACTTTTCCAAAGAAATTCCTTGTCTAGTTGTCTTACAATACTTGCCATTAATGTCATTCCTAACTAGAAGACTAGAAATTAATTTAGGTTGTAACTAGGATAGAGACAACTTAGTTAAGTAGGAACTAAGTAGGTTGTAACTACTAACTAGGAACTAACTACTAACTACTAAGTCGGTTCGGTTCGGGTCGGGTCGGTTCGGGTTCGGTTTTCACATATGAAAATCGAAACCGACCCGAACCATCGGTTTATGATTTTTTACAACCCGAAACCGACCGGTGCTGAAGAAAACCCGGCCGACTCGGGTTGGATCGGTCCGGGTTGGTCGGTTTGGTCGGGTTGGGTCTTCTTATGAACAGCCCTACTACTCAAGTCAAGCCCTCACCTTTTAGGCTCAACAGCAAACCATATTAGCCCTTAAACCCCGGTGGAACCCATGAAAAAATTCAAGTTGCACAATTGAACCTGTCCAAGTTACTACCCTACTCAATTCACAAGTCTTATCATGACAAAACCTGATAATTTCCTAAGTTCACCAAAAGCAGAACATTATATTGAAATCTATCATTTCCATTAATACAATACATCCAAGTTTTTAATTTTCATTTTTTATCTTCATTTTTCTACAAGATTAATTATCGAGGAGTACCTCTCGATCAAATTAGATTAAACTTTTAGCAAATCTTCACGTTATCTCTCAATAAAAGAAACTACATACTTATCCTGGTTGAATCAGCTGATAACTAATTCACTTTGATTCATCCATTTACCTGATTCAAGCATAAGAGAGGATCTCCTTAGGGATCAAAATTACAAGGGTAGTCCATTCTCCCGATGCCTTTAGCTTAGCAACATCAAATCTTCTTTGAAGAATAATAAAAATGCCATGAACTTCTGAGACTTTAGAGAAGGTCAGTGCTTTAAAAGTGCAAGGGCCATTATTCATCAAAAAATTAAAAAAAAAATGTAAGGGTCATTTTACGCCTGAGGTGTGAGGTGCAAGGCAAGGCATGCGCCTTTCTGAAGCAAGGCAAAAATGCAAAAAATGGTAAAAAGTTCAAAAGAACCCCAAAAAAATAAATAAATGACAAGAAATTCAAAAAAATGCAAAATATTAACTATAATATTAATTAACAAATATAAACTTAAATTTTAAAATAAATGTTTTAAAAAACCTATTTTCTCAAATTAAAATACATAAAGCATGACATGTAAAACATATTTAAAATGAAAATTTAAAAATACAATCAAGCATAACATACAAAACATATTTAAATGAAAATTCAAATAGCCAATGTGATGTTAAACATTATGCATTCTTGATTATATGAGCCCCCTTTGTACCAAGCCTCTTGAGGCAAGCCCAAACAAATCCATAATCCCTATAAAAAAGTTTTTATAACTTTAAGTGTCTTTTAAAAATATCTTTTATTAGGATAAATGAATGAGCAGCATTAGCAAATTCCAAAGAGAAGCCATCTCAACATATGAAATGGTTCTAATGTTGACTGTGATCAATTTTGATTTAATTAACAGTAACTAATTTAACTGATTATGACAGCATGAATACAGTTGAGGTTTATCTCCATTCCCTTCCACTTTATATGTGACATTTTGATATTAAATTGTGAACCTTAAAAAGGACTGACAATCATAATGGGAATTGTGCTATTAATTCTTTGCAGGACCTTTTTCTTTTCTCGTTTACTTAAAACTTGGATATCTGCAGAATAATAAAATAACACCAGTATAACAACTTAACTGTACAATGGATAATGGGTATGCAACAAACTTCTGAAGCGCTGAGGAATAGGGCAACTAACAGCATATCATGGACAAACTCAAAGATGGAAAAAAAAAAAAATAGTCGGCATCAGCACAATTAAAAAAAATGACCCATTCAAAGCACAAATTGTCCCGTTACCATATAAAATATAAACCAAATAATATTCAAAGAAGTTTGAAAAAAAAAAAAGATAGAAAGAAAAGTATATCCTCATTATGTGCATCTTTGAGAATGAAGCAATAGACCAAGCACAAAACCAACAATGAAGCTTCGAAGCATCAAAGATTTTAGAGAAGCCAGACTGAGTAAATAACAAGTCCGCATAAATATGATCGGATGTGGAAGCAAACAAAATCCCCAAAAATTACCTAGACATATATGTCCGTTGCTATAAATGTGTGGATGCAGAGGAGCAGGATGGAGAAAAATAACCTATCCAACCAAAGAAAAGTATAAAAATTAAGAAAATCACATAAAAAATACCCACAAAAATATCAAAGTTGATCGATATCCACCTGCGGTGCTTCCATAGGGTAATGCTCGGGAAAATCAACTTGGAGCTGGTAAGTTTCGTTAGCATAAAGAGTTCCCGCGGCTCCATTAACTTCGATAACCCACCTTTGAATCAGCAAAAACAAGGATTTTAAGACTCAAAATCAAGGAAAGAGCGAAAAAACAAATCGACTAATCTAGGAATCATTCAACAAATAAAGCAAAATTAATAAAATAAGAAATAGAGAGTACAATAACCCTAACCCTAACCTTTGGAGATTATCGGTGACTTTGTGTTTGAACCCTGAGGGAGGATTAGCCTGCCATTCAACGAGTTCCTTCTGGAGCCGGTTGCAAGCGATCTTGCTCAAAGCCTAATCAGGAATTCAACATAATTGTCAAAAAAAAATAAGATACATATGTGATGAAGAACACATAGATTCAGAAAACGAAAATTAAAGCGAGATCACGGCACGAGAAGAACATCGATAAGAGTAGAAGGCCGTAGAACCTTGCGAGAAGCGGCGGAGGAGCTGGTCATGCTTCTTCGACAAGGCGAAAATTGATGGGGGTTGACGAGAACAGAGAGAGAGAGAGAGAGAGAGAGAGAGAGAGAGAGAGAGAGAGAGAGAGAGAGAACCGTCCTCGCGTATTGCTCTTGTCCTCTTCAGTCATCTTTTATTTTATGTCTGACAAACTAATTTACATAAATGCCCCTGATTATTTTCTAGATATTCTGGCACTGAATTACTTTGCTGCACCAATGGTCATAGGAGGCATTAATCAATGACTAAAACACTTTTATATTTCTTGATAACGCGGTGGGATTTGGTGGATCCCGCATCTTTTTCTTGCCCGCTTCTGACATTTACATCAATTGCATGCATCTACCCTTCTGTAATGTCAGGTTCCCTCAACTTTTGCTGCCCTGTGCCTTTCATATTTTAACACCACCCTACATACTTCACACCTACAAAGATTTGGGGCTGTTTGGCAATCTATTTTATATAAATCTTTTAATAATTTAGAAAATATATTGAATTTTTAAAGTCTTATCTTTAAAGATTAAAACTGTTTAATTTATATTGCAGTCTATAGAATTATTAAAAATTTTTAAAAATATTATTTTTGGTGCAAAAAGATTAAAAACTTTATTTAAAGCTTTTTCGAATTTTAACATTTTCAATTTTTTCATAAGTTCGTGTTCGAGACTTTCAATCTATGCAATAACCAAACAATAAATAACCATTTTTTTGGTCTTTTAAACTTCCGACTAACTAAAAGATACACCAAAAATATCCTGAGGTGGGCAAAAACTCTCTTTTCTCATGCACACAAAGCCCAGCAGAGAAAGAATGATGGAACATGAGGATATATTTAAGTTGAGAGTGATGATTAACAATTTCAACTAAGACCTTAGTTATTCTAAAGATTAAATACCACTTAGCTACATTAGTTTCAAATTTTCCATTTAAATGGAGGGAAATTTTTAAACTAAACTATTGGAGTTATATCTTCACTCCTTTTACAATGAAATTTTTATTTTCTGGAAAAGTATGGACAAGCCCAATGCAGATTTTTGATTTCCACTGCAGAGCTGTAAATATTCAAAATGTCAATCACCCACATTTTATGTATCAATGCCCCTGCCCATGAATTGGCATCAATTCCAAGCTAACACCTACCCCAAATGTCAACTACTCTGGGCTGAACCGTCATTCTCCCTTTATTTTTTTTGTACAATTTACATCAAAAGAAATAGGAAAAAAACTTGTTCTATGAAGATTTTAAAATTAGTAACTGAAATATTTTAGGGACTATCTCCCATGTTCAATACTATGGATATTACTAATTGGGACCTGGGACCTGTGCTATGCACAGCTGTTTTGAATTTCAGCTTTATGCAATTTTTAGTGTTTTCTATATTTCCTTTTTTCTTGTATTTTATTCTTCTTGTTTGTTGTATTTTTCTTTTATGTATTTTCCTCTTTTTTTGTTGTATTTTTTGCAAGTTTCTCTTTTTTATTTTTAGTTTTGTCTTTTCCTATTCTTTTTTTTTTTTTTGTATTTTCTCCAAGTTCTTAACTTTTCTTTAATTTCAATTTTTGTTCAATTTTATCAATTTCCTGCAGTTTCTATTTTGTTATATTCTTTTGTTTTTCCATATTCTATTAAATTTCCTATATTTTCACAATAATATCAATATTTTATAAATAAAATACCAAGTAAGATTTGGTACCAATAAATGAAGGCTGAGTGGATAGGTTGTTTGGTTAGTTATAGCAAGATTTGGGATCAAACCCCGCTTCAACTAGGGTATGTAGGATGGGCTACCCCATGGTCTCATAAAATGATACAACGGCACTTTAGATTTTTGAAATGTTTAAATAGGCACACAATCATGGTAGTATTTTTAAGGGAATGGAGTGTCCCAATCTAAGGTAAGAAGGTAGCTCTCTAATATAAATGAAAGTAGGACCTAAGTATTACTGCCCCTTGGTATTACAGGGTAGCTTACACTAGAGATCTGATACGAGGTAACTCTCTAATATAAATGAAAGTTGAAGGACCTAAGTATTATTGCCTCAGAGTACACTAATTTACTCTTTCTTTTGGGTATTGATAAAGATTTGGTTCAATTTTTCTTATCAAAAGACACAATCTAGACACTAAAACATGAAGGGAAGTGATTCATACAAGAGAGGGCAATTATAACTTTTCTGTTTTTGGTAATTGACTATAGGACAAGGGGTAAACCTCCCCAAACTCCTAGACCCCCAACTGAGTGAAGAGGGGACTCAATCTCAAGTCTCTACTCCAACCAGCTAGAGATTTTACCAGCAAGCTAGTTAGCAATTTTAAGGGGCAATTCTAACTAGTGGAGCAAGAGGACAAATGGATTGGACATTAGAGGGGGCCATCAATGCAAATGTGGGCCATTTCATTTTCATTACATTAAGGCCCATTCATTTTTTACTTGGTGAACGTGAAAAACGAACATGGAAAAAGCAGTCAATGAGAACCACATTAGAGGGGCCATTTCATTTACTTGTGTTTATTTTTCAGGTAGGTAAATTATACAATAATTCTTTTATCCATAAAATATCATTGTTAGAATGAACAAAATTGTTTCAACACATCTTATCAAATTTTCCACTAGATGAAAAAGTTATTCACTCGGAAGGTGGGTATCACTTCTATGGGTCCTATATGAATGTGAAAAACGATCAATGGAAACTTCCTATTGACCTACTTTCCCCCATTCAGAATCCAAAAAAATGAACAGAGCCAAAGGACTAATTCAGTTTTACTAACCGAGTAATGCAAACCCACATTATGGGTCTATGGCTTCCATGTCCAAACCATTGGTAGTGAATGTGACTCAAGAAACAGGACCTTCCTGTTTTTACTTTTTATGAGCAAGAGAGGTATTATCATTTGTTTGGACTCCATGACTGTTCCCAATGCCTGCCTTCCTTGGCTCTGTCTCCTTTTGCTATCAACGACCAGACCTCTTCCAAGTCTTCTCTCTCAACTTTATCTAATTACTTTTTGTTTTATAAATAGACAGTATAATACTCTTAGCGCACCTGTTACTGTTAGCCCAAGCTACTAAAACTTCTGAGCTGGAGCATTTTGTATTTAACGGTAAAACAGCTAGGCTTCCTGATGTTTTAGTCTTTGCATCTTTTAATTTCTTATAATTTAGTATCCAAAAATTTTATATAGAGAGAGAGAAAATTGATTAAGCATTTTAGCCCCATTTCTACTGATACCGACTAAGGTGACAATGAGAATGAAGAGAGGTGAATAAAAATAAAATAAAATAAAAAAAAACTCGAAAATTTTCTTAACTAGAATTGATCTCTAGATTTGGATGTATCATATGTTATTGTTGTGGCAAAATTTATGATGCATTCATTCTAAGGAAATTACTGCAACAAAATTCAAAGGTAAACAATCAGTGACATGTTACATTTACATCTTTAACATGGTTAAAGTCTTTAATGATAAGTAATTTTGTGAAACATAAAATATTCATTATAAAATGTGAAAAATGAACATACCATATGACATCTTTAATGCGAAATATTATAAAAATTTCCGATATACAATCACTAATAACGTATAACGTAGGCTGTTGACAATAATGATTATTTTAGTGGATGAACCAGTTGGTTAGACCGTCCAACATGCTGTCTGCAGCTAGGTTTTCTTGAAATGTGAAAAGTGAATACCGTTAAGCATAGTTTTTTTTTGTGAAAATTAAGCATAGTTGGTGTGGCCCAAAAAATTATTCCAACTAATCTTGAACAGGTAGATTGAAATTCAATAGAAGATAAAGATCCCAACCCAATGAAGGGGTATAAAGCTGATCATCACATGAACAGCTCTAGTCACCACAAATCAAAATGTGGAAAATCCATAGCATCTCTCGTGCCATACATATACAGATGTTCAACATTGGCTTATATCGTCCACTGGTCAAAATGTGTGGACAAAATTGATTAATTGATTTCAAACCATTTTGTTCAACCAGTGAATCACTGACCCGGACAGCTAACTTGGATCTCAGATTTTTTACGATTAAACCACCAAACCCACTGGCCACTACCCAACCAAGTACTTTGCCTATTGTCGGTCCGCAACCGGTTCGACGGCTTTTTAAACATAGGTTAGTTAGAGCCTCCGGTTGACAATTACCACATGACAAGATGAGAAGAGGGTGAGGAATGATGATGGATCCAGCCAACCCAACTCATGGAAGAAACCATTTTGAGGGTGGTCTAACTTCATTGCCACGTGGAGCATATTTATTGATGGTTGACAAAGATCTATTCAGCCAAGTGACATTGACTACTTGTCAGTAGGGGTGTCAATTAGATTGGATTTTCAGGCCAATGTGAATTTATTATAAATGTACCAGGTCGAATCCAATCCAATGAATATTTTGGATCATTTTGAGCCAGTCCAATTTAATGTTTAGACTGTCCAATTTATTTTAATTTATATTGGTTTTAACCCAAACCAATGAATCAAATATAGTCTCAATCCAATATAAATTCATTATGGATGGACCGGGTTCAATCCAATCCAATAAATGTTTTGGACCATTAAGTCTGGAGTGGTCCTATTCAATGTCTTGTCTTGTTGGTTCATCTAATCCATCCAAATTGATTTTAGTTTAGACGGGATCCAATCCAAAACCGGTCCATTGACACCCCTTTTTGTCAATATTGTCACCCCACCCCATCCTCCAAACCCAACCCAAATAAACTTTTTAATTTCATTTAATCTCTCAAGGACCCTTTAATTTGTTAGTTTGACCAAAACTGAATTGACTGTGCTGAAAAGTTTATTGCTTTGTCTTCCACTGAATAAGAATTTGAGTAGATCATGGGTTTTTGTTGCCTACCATCAATTTAAATGTTTTACTATTTCATTCACCAAAAGACAGAACAAGTCATTCAGTTCAGCAACTTCAACTATTATGAAGAATTGAAAACCCCAAGCCTTTCATTTATTCACCAGTGATTTGTTGTATAGACAATAAATCAGTTTGACAAAGGACTCCACGCCAGTGTTGACAGACTTGGGCCCTTAGCTTGGTTGAATGGGCCGGTTGTTAACAATCCTGAGAATCTGATGACAACAACATTAATGCCGGAGCCTGGAGCTTCTTTTGCTACTGTTTCTTCCTTCAGATTCTCTGCAGCAAAGTAGGCCAGCGGAAAATTCCCCCTGGTGGCCCAATCCATTTTCTTGTGGGACAAATTACAAACAGTTGCAATGCAAAATGTGGTAGGCAGGAAAGAATAAGGCCTAGGGGCTGGGGAGAGCACCTCTCTGCTTCATGCGTGATGTTAATTTGTCACGTCTCCACCAATTCCATCTTATCCGTCTTGATTCATTAAAAAAGGAAAAGGAAAAAGAAAAAGGAAAAAGAAAAATCGGGGACCAACTTTCTGCCATTTGACTTGCTTATTCTCTTCATTCCTACGTATGCATTTTGAACCCAGCTGGTGAATATGTTCTCCATACGCAAGGAGGGTCCATATAGACTGATAAGCAAAGAGTCATAGTGCATTTTCTGTTTAGACAAGTGCTCGGTGGGAATTAGTTCCTTAGCTTTAGGGTCTCAACAGGTTCATTTCCAACCTGCAAACTTTATATTTTACACCACCTTAAATAGAAAAAAAGAAGGAAACAGAGTATAGAATAGCAACAAAACAAAAAAGGTTTAGAAAAAACAAAGAAACAAATCTTAAATTTTTTTTTCAAAGATTTGATGTTAAGTATATAATATTGATATGTAACAATGGAATCCATATCTCAATTCCCAAATTAAAGAAATGAAATCCCATGAATTAAGTCCAATCAACTCTTCTTTTTAGTCGTTTTCTTCATCTCAATTGCAAATTAGTTTAGTCTTAAGGAACCATTCAACCTAAAAGCTTAAGTTATTAGATGAGGTCCCTGAATGGGTTTTTATTCTCTAACATGCTCCCTCATGTAAAAGTCGATCAGGCTTGAAGCATGGACAAATATAAACCCATCTGTACCTTTATGTTGAAACTTAATTAATTATAATAGGGTGAGACAATGAGAATCAAACACTATACTACTTAGTTCAAATAAGCTTTGATGATCCATACTATCTCAAGTAACCATTTTAACCTAAAAACTTAAACTATTAAATGAGGTCCCTGAATAATTTTTTATTCTCCGACACTTGTATTCTCTAACCAGGCAAGAGGATGTGTATATGACTATTATGTACAAATGGAGAAGAGCATCAACGTTGTTGCTATTATCATAATTTATTCCTTCATTGCTTTACAAATATTAGAATATGCATGCCTCTTTTCTTCTAAAAATTTCAAAGCATAAGTGGCATCCAAGAGGGAGATGATGAGGAAGAGTTATTCGTTTTGGATTGCTTATACTTTTTCTTAGCTGTGATGCTTGGACCCATCTCATGTGGCAAACTTGAATTGATTGCATATGAGGGATGCAATGCAATTTCACGTATTCCTGCTTTATAGCCTGATGCTGATGCGCTTCTCTCAAGTCAGCACCGAGCGGGATATCAAATCATAATATATATGCTGCTGCGTGGGTTCAAATCTAATATTTTGAAATGATTGAATAGAATTATGTATGTGTTTGGTATACTTCCGTACGTTTCTACTTGAAGTGGAAGTGTAAATTAGGCTCGACCCATCCAAACCAAAATCTAGCCATTGCCCCCCCCCCCCCACCCCCCACTCAACGGCTAGTTTTAGCTTTTGGGTGGGGGTTACATAAATACCCCTCTAATAGTTATATAGGGGGTATTTATGTATTCTACTTATGGAGGGGAGAAAAATGACATAAATACCCTCTAATACTTATATAACAACTAGTTTAGGGGGGCTTTTTTAGGTAAAGTTATAAATAATTTTACAATGATCAAAATACCCCTCCCAAACAATTAAAAAATAGCTAATTTTTAGGGTATTTTGGGCAATTGAATTATGTTCAATTCCTATAAATAGCCTTATCCTCCACCAATCTCATCACACCAATTCAACAATTGTCTTAATCTCTTCTCTCTCTCTCTCTCTCTCTCTCTCTCTCTCATGCTCATACATTCTCTACAATCTGAGTAACTCTAATTGGCTGATTATTTGATTCTCCAATTATCAAGTCTCAACTTAATTGAAGTTTTAACAAGAAGAAAGCTTGTTCAACCAGCTCAAGTATCTCAATTTGGGAGGCTTGGACGTTGAAAAGCTTTAACCGTTGAAATCAAGTTGGGATTCTGAACTAACAATCCGGGTAAGTCCAATTAAATTAATTTTTATCTTTTTAGAATTAAAAAAAAAATGCCAACTCTTCCCAAAACCGATTCCCCAACATGTTCATTGTTGATGATATTCAATCACATCATGATAGTGTTAGCACTGATGCTATTGATATTGATGGAAGTGGAACTTTCACCCCTGGTACTGATGCTAGGAGAAAGAAAAAGATTGTCTCTAAGTTGAGTAGCCCGGTTTGGAAAATTTTTAAAGTAGAGGATATTAAGGGGAAGGGAAAAAGAGTAATTTGCCAAAAATGTATAAAAAACTTTAGCTATTGTAGCAAGGGTGGTATGGGTCATTTGATCAAGCATTTGGTCACACATGAGAAGGAATAAGAAGAAGAAGAAGAAGAAGAAGGGAGAGAAACAACACAAACACAAATTGGGAGGGGGAGTTTTGATACATTTAAATATTCACAAGAAAAAATGATATAAGAATTAGTAAAGTATATTGTGCATGTAGAACAATCATTTATATTAGTTGAAGATACTAAACTTGAAAAATGGTTGTGTAATTCTATAAATCCACAATATAAAAAAGTTTCTAGGAATACTATTAGATTGGATGCTTTAAAAAATTTTAATCCATATAAACAAAATTTAATTTATTTTTTTATCAAATCTTAATTCTAAAGTTGCAATTGCTTATGATATTTGGACATCTAAATTTAGCATAAGTTATATTTGTGTTACCGGTCATTTTATTGATGAAAATTGGCTTTTAAATAAAAGAATTTTAAGTTTTACTAGGTTTGAATGAACACATAATGGCCCAATTATTGCTACAAGTATTTTAAATACTTTACATGCTTTGGGATAGAAAATATTATTTTCTATTAGTTTTGGTAATGCTACCAATAATGATTCTGCAATAAATATTTTAAATTTTCAATTAAAACCATGTTTAAATGGTAAATTATTTCATAGTAGATGTGCATGTCACATCTTAAATTTATGTATTCAAGATGCCTTGAATATTATTTTTACTCATATTTCTAAAATTAGAAATTGTATTATATATATATATATATATGCATTAAAAGTTCAGGGGCAAGAAAGCAAGAATTTAAATATTTATGTCAAAATTGTGGTTTAAAATATAAACATTTTATATTAGATGTAAAACATAGGTGGAATTCTACTTATGCTATGTTAGAAAGTTGTATTTCTCATAAACAAATTCTTACTAATTTTTATAATGCAAAAATGCCTAATGAAAGTATATTTGAGGAAGACTAGAAATGAGGATTTGTATAAGAGATTTTTTAAAACATTTTTATGATGCAACTAATGAATTATCAAGTGTTTATTATCCAACTAGTTGTAATTTACCTTATCAATTAATAGTAATTAGTGATTGTTTTTTCAAAATATAGAAATAATCCACAATTTAAATGTATTGTTGAAATAGTGGAAAATAAATTTGAAAAATATTGGGAGAACATTTCTCCCCTTTATTGTTTAGCTACAATATTAGACCCTAGGATTAGGAAAGATGGTTAAAATATTTTATTTTAAACATATTGTGAAAATATGAATATTGAAATTAGAAATAAAAAGGAAGAAATTAATAATTTGTTATTTGAAATGTACAGTTTGTATGAATATGAAACAATAGGAAATATTCCTACAACTTGTACAACATGTTTTACTTCTGATCTTGAGCCCAATAGTAGAAGAGAAAAGCTTTTTTATTTAATAAGTAGAAGGTAGAAATCTGCTACTTCTATAACAAGTTTATTTATTGAACTTAATTATTATTTACAAGCAAATTTTTCTAGTTTAGGTGAGAGAACAAATAATTTTGATATTTTAGCCTGTTGGAGTGAACATTTGAAAAATTATCCAGTTCTCGCCGCCATGGCATGTGATCTACTAACCCCTCCAGTAT
Source organism: Nelumbo nucifera (assembly GCF_055504915.1). Taxonomy (NCBI): domain Eukaryota; kingdom Viridiplantae; phylum Streptophyta; class Magnoliopsida; order Proteales; family Nelumbonaceae; genus Nelumbo; species Nelumbo nucifera. The sequence goes on from NC_142649.1 coordinate 98,191,807, forward strand.
CTATAGTTTCATCGGAGTCTTGTTTTAGTGCAGGTACCAGGGTACTGGACGACAAGAGATGCTGCATGAACAATGAAAGTATAGAAATGTGCATTTGCTTTAACGATTGGCTAGATGCAGAAGATAGATTGCAAGACAAAAGATGGCATGATACAACACCGGATATTTCACTTGAAGCAGATGATGAAAGTCATGATTCATGAAATTGACTAGTTGTATAGAATTTTTATTTTTTTTCAAATTATTGTAAAATTTTTTAATTTTATTTAATTTATTTGCTATTTTTTAATTTTTTAACAATGTAATTTTGTATTTTCAATTTGTAACTATATTGTATTTTTTATATTTTATTAATTTATTCCATTTTCATATTTCATTCATCCAAGTATCCAATGATTCAATCATTCTATTTGTAATTTGTATCATTCAAATTTAAATGAAATAAAATTCCTATTTTTCTTTCAAATTGTTATTCCATCATTCTTATTTGATTAAGTATTTTTTTCATTTGTGTCAGATAACTTAGATTTCTCATTTCTTAATTTTTCAAATACTTCCCAAAGTTCAAAGGAAAGTTAAATATTTTAGTTTTACACTTTTACTTAAAAGAGAAATCAAATTTTCAAAAAAAAAGAAAAAAAAAATCAGTCTAGCCCAGTTCGGCCTAGGCCCAAGGCCCGCCCTGTGGCCCAGCCCGGCATGGCCTACAACCCGGCCCGCGGCATGGTATGAGCCTACATGGGCTTGGGCCATGGGCCATGGGACATGCCGGGCCGACCCCCAAAATTTTCATCAGGGAGAGTGGTACGACCCTTTACATTGGAGGAAGTGTTAAAATAAAGTTTCACCCAATCATAAATCAAAACCCACTTTTGTGAATACCAATACGTATAGATGAATATAATAGAAAAAATGTTGATTTGGCAATGACATGATGGTGTTTTAATAAACGCCTATCATGAAATGCCCACATAACAAAACACACACTGTATAAACTATATGATGATGCGATTGGAATAATTTGAATTTAATCCACCTCAAAATTCATAATGCGATAAATAAGTGTTAGTGGGAACTTTCCCAATTCACCGGAGGATGCTATTTATAGGGAGTGGGTGGGATAAATACATTTGTGGAATTAATTTCTCAATTCTGAGCTAAAAAGGCCTATTTTATTCAAGTCTAGCTCAGTCTTCAGTGTCAGCTACGTTGGCCCCTTTCGTTGTTCAGATAAAATTGGTGGGTTCAGCCCAGTCTCAAGAGAAACTGGTTGACATGTTGCACCAGTCCATATTCTAGAACTATGATATGCATTTAAGCCAATTTCAAATACATTATATTAATTGGACTGTTCTAAAATGCATCATATTTGATGTAATCAACCTGTAAATAAGGATTCGTTGAGGCTATGTTTGGTTTGAAAGAAAAGATAGAAAAAGAAAGGAAAATTAAGATAAGAAATCAATACAAGGGTTATAAAGATTTTCCTATCTTTTTTTACATTTTTCTTCAAACTAAACATGACCTTAAGGATTGATCTAGATGCCTCTACTCTCAGACTCATATCATCAGTAATTTTTTAGCTTTCTTCTTATTCTATTTTGCTCTTTCTGTAATTTTGTGGCACCGATTAATATAGACCAATGGATTGGAGTGAAGTTTATTTTATAATACAGCTTTTCGAGGATCATGGATGAAGTCATCAAAGCATTTGCATTAGGTGAGTGGGTGGGTAGGTTGGGTTGGGGTCCCCCACACTGAGGTCGGTGGGGGTTCCTTATTCCTTTTAAACCTTTATAGATTATAGATAAATTTGTACATTTATAGATATATCATATTATAATAATTTAGCGTTTCTTTTTGTTGTTTTATGGCTTAATCTTTTTTAGAATTAAAATTTCAATAAAAAGAGAAGGTACCATAGGGAGTGAATCCCCATTTAGAGAATTACAGGCTAAGCAGCCAAGGAGTTACTCTATTGGATATGTCATAGGGATGAAAACAGATGAGGTTGGATTCGAATGTCTGAATCCAATTCGATAATATAAATATCAGATTCGATTAGATCTTATAAATATTGATTTGAATACGATTCTATTAATAAGGATGCCAGATATTTAAATTTGGTTTGATTAGATTTAATTTTTAAAAATTTAATAATAATTTATTAAAAGAAAAAAAATAAAAATTTATATAAAAAAACAAAAATACAAACATTTTCTCAACTATTTTCATCATATATATGTTTTTTATAAAAAATAAATAATATAAAAAATTACAAAATACAATATAAACATATAAATAAATAAATAATACACACGCAGAGGATATCCGAATCAATCCAATCCAATTTTAATAAGATTCTATTATCTGATCTCATTCGATCCGAACCGAAAATCCCAAAGGGGATATTCGAATCCAACAAAATAAAATCAAATTTAAAGATCCATTTGCACCCCTAATCTGCCATATATGAAATTTGGGGCCTTATTGCCTGTTTAAGCCTTTAGGGGACAGATGAAAGCAGAGGCCCACTCAACATAAGAAGCTGGGGGAGGTTGTTGAAAAAGAAAAAACAATTACATTTTGCTGAAACATGATTAACAAACAAATAGAACGATTGATACCTGACTTTATTTTTGAGTTTTATATTTATATCGGTGTGCTAGCTACGTATGGTGGGGGAGGTTGTTGAGGACAGACCCACTTGTAATAAATCAATAATAATTCAGAGTTGTTGGGGGGTACGCGTGCAATCAATCGTTGGGCAGAAGAGAGCTAAAGACCGACCTTGTCATGCTCATGCTTGCTGCCCAACCCACATGCAAATGCACAGGACTCAGGCCTTACCAGAAGATGTTAGGTCATGTCGTCGTAAGAGATTAGGTTTGCCGATTGGATGGAACAAGCTGGGATTCTCCCTATTTATAATGTTATTGTCATTCTCCATGTTGGAACGTAGCGAGTTTTTCCCATCCACACATTTTGCTGTGAAAAAGGAAAATACAAAGGAAATCCAATGCTACTTAACAAACAGCAGAACAAGTGTAAACTTCAAGGTTACCGGTTTGAAGTTTGCAATGGAGAATAACTTTGAGCTTTGTCCTTAAAAAGTGCTAACTACTTACCGGTTTAAACCTTCCACTACTAATCAAGATCGATTAAACAGGAGGATCCTGATTCCTGAATGATAAAAGTTTAAGTAGTCTTGGTTCCTTGAAATCATGGACAGAGAAGCACGTCTCAAACCTCTCGTTTGTGTCAAAGAATGTGAAACCTACAAGCATCTCTTTACTGGGAGATTTTGATTTAAGGGTAAGGGCGCCTAAATGTGATAAAAAAATTGGGCCCAGGTTGGACCACCACATGGACTAGTGGGAAGACAACAAATGGCCGAGTTGAAGACCACCATGTAGTCAAGGGCCCCAATGAGGTGAGACACGTGGCAAATGCTGGCCGAACTCCGATCAACCGTCAAGGTTGGTGTAACCGCCTCCCAATCTACTTGTCCCACCTTTGGCGGACTACGTTACTTGCATTTCGGTCCTAATGGCTCGATCGGGTGGAGACCACTCCATGGCATGTCACCTATATAAGGACACACCACCCAAGGTGAGATATCTTATGGGCACTCTTACTACCAGAACTCTCTTGGCTCATTTGCTCTTTTAAACTCTTAAGCCTGTACCGCTAAGCTCAGCTTAGTCGAATAGGGATCCACCTCAAAGCCTCTGACTATATACGTAGAATTCAGATCAATATCTAGCAGTATTGGCCAATGGATCCCCAAGGAGGTGGGAGTTAATGCCTGAACTCACATTTGAAAAGGGCCAGTGGGGCTTTTAATATTTATTATTTAAGCATGCACCGACAGGGTCATCAGTATTGCTTCTAAAGAGTAAAGATAGATCCACGTTTGGAACTTACGTAGACCGTGACTTCTAAAGAATGTAAAAAGGGTACGCGAAGGGTTCTGCAATCTGCACCATTCCAATCAAGTTTAGTAAGAAGTGGAGACTGGAGAACAGTTATGAAGAGAGACTATCAAAGATTGCCAGAATTTCCCTTGTTGGGATCTCAATGAGTGCAACAACCTGAGTAATTCGAAGTCTGAGTATGACGATCTATTTAAGTTGGGTGAGGTACTGAGGTGACTGGAGTCTGGGTCTGACGTTTCATGGATATGTCTGGGAAAACTGCTTAGGTCCATCATCCATGGCTGATCCTGTTCCCTACCTAGCCCAACGCCCCAACCTGAGTGATTTTTGTAACACTTCCTGGCACTAACCTGTTGTAGGACTCGACCTTATTTAATCTTCCAGTGTAATATTATGGGTTTCAACTTGCTAAAAAATTACGTCAAGTAAAGGCTTCGAGAGTTGTTCTAACAAAATGAAATGGCGGAAAAAGAATGTAAAAAGCCTCTAAAAAGGTTTGAGCCATGGGATCTGTTTTTTGTGTTTTAGATTCTTTTTTTTTTTTTTTGAAAGCCTTTTCTGTGTGGTGATTAATTCCACGGATTTCTAAACTACAAGGATAAAACCGACTTTGCTTGGCACCTCACAGATGAGAAAACTCCTTTTTAGGAAAAAATCCACTTGCGATTGGTTCCAAGTCATTCAAATGTAGTACAATTCAACTCAGTGATGGAAGGAAAATGTTTTCCTCCTCTTGAGTATTTACAACATTTATTCTCAAATTTTGTGTAACAAAAAGAACTTTACTCGTAGCATTCTCGGCATCCTCCCCATGTTTTGGAACAACCAGGTCAGCCACAAACACTGATCTATCAGAAACATATGTGTATACATCTGCTATGATATTGTGGTTGCTCTTTGGTTGGGTAACCAGTTTCAGGGATCAAGTTCCAGGCATCAGGCCTCTGGATAAAGGATGTTGTGTGGAAGAACCTTGTAAGGGTTTAAAATCCCATTAGGGTCCAGTAACTTCTTGATCGAAGCCATTACTTGCACCTACAAAAAGACCAGATATGGTTCAGACTAAGACATCTCTCTGGAGCACTAAACATTCTTTCTGAAATATGCCTGACAAGTGAAAAAAAGAAACAGAATGGCCTTGTATATATATGCACGAATTTTGTTCCAGTGAGAGGTCCCTCACATGTGAGGCTTTTACCTGATATGAGTCACATCTGTCACCAAACCAATGACTAAAAATCCACTTCGTTTGAAGGGCACAAGGGAAATTTTATTTAATCACAAACCGTTAGTATTGATAATACCAAAAAACACCATTAATCTCTTATGTGCACAGGCCTGGGCACAACCGTTATTTCTTCACAAAAAATGGTTAAACTTACGGCACAAGGATCTGTAGTACAGGTACTTACAGTTTGGGGTGACTTGCTGTAATGAATTTCATTAGCTTTCATCAGTCCTAGGCCATGCTCTGCACTGATGCTTCCACGGTGTTTAGATGTCCATTCATAGACAAAGGGCTCAATTTTTGCTAAAACCTACAATTTTCAATATAAAATTAAGGAGCTCAAGAGAAGATATTCAAGGGCACAGAAGATTCTTTCAAAATGTAGGAGAAGGAAATTACAGAATCATCATAATTAGGTCTTGAGATATTCAGGTGCAAGTTACCATCTCCAAGGTGGCCATATCCTAATACTTTTTCTGACTGACCTGCAATTTCCAAAATCTGACTGAAAATGTAATAAAATTTTGTTCTGTTTTCTGACAGCTATTTCCATGATAATAAAGCTACCATGTTAAACTATACTTTAGAAGGAAAACATTGTATCCACATTTAAAAACTTTCATTAATTAGGAAATGATGATGATATATTCCTAACAACAATAGCTGTAAAACTATATGCACAATATTGTAGGTGCGACTATCAATTACCAAGTCGTAATCGCATTTCCTCAACAATACTGTACATCTTTTCGATGGGCAATGATAAATCATACTTGTAGACAGCCCCTGCTTTCACCAATGCTTCTGATAAACCCTGTGACCATATAGAAGAGTCTTGTTTAGGAATTTGTTTCAAGATCATAACAAACATAATCCTATGCTTTGCTCATCCTCCCAAAATTAGAGTATATCAATTATACCATGTCATAAAAGGTGAATTTCATATTGTCATAAGCAATACCAAGAAGACATTAATTTCTATGACATGGCAACTGTTAGACAGTGTATGCCCTTAACTCCAATCAGAATGATGTACCTTATGACATTTAATGTAAATGAATAAAGTACATATTTGATTCATGTTATTATGGTGTGTTTTTGTGTAATACCCTTAAAGTGGACACTTATGAGACTCGTGTTAGTTTAGAATCTTCACAGCCGTTGGATAGATCTGGGGAGATTTATCCTGCCAAGGCTGACACTGATGTGCCACCAAGTTGGTTGGGGTAGCTTGTCTCAGCTGCTAGGGTGAGACCTGAGGTACATGCAGTGTGGGTTTTCTTAAAACCTTGAACCGGACTAGAATTCCAGTATTGCCCTGGACCTTGGAGATAGATGGGCAAAACTGGAATGTTACACCTGACCCCTAGACTCGATTATGATACTGCACTAGGTGTTGGATTGGACTGTCTTTGATATGCCAATCAGTGAGATCCTTAGAGGGGGTCAAAACCTAGGTATGTTGGGACAGTCTGAGAATTTATCTGAGTGGATGATCATAGTGACAGGATCAACCCCTTTGTCGGACAAAGTGAATGATCGGGGATGCACTCTCTCTGATGGAAACCAAAGCTGCCGACAACCGATTTCAACCGTTGAAATTTGTTTTGCAATATATATATATATATTATGGTTTCAAATTGTTTGCAAAAGGTTTTAATTCCTGGGATCCATGTGAGTAGAGAGTGCAACATTGTTCCTTGTAGCCGAGGGAGAGGTCCTCTCTTGTCGGGCAGTGTTTGATCATTATGGGCTGAGAGGTTAAGTGTAAAACCATTGAGGGTAATGCCTGATGGGCTAATCTTGCATCTACCCACAGTCCTTGGGATTTTATAAGGTGGCTTGACCCAGGGACCATTTAGTGTAAATGTTGGGCCCATTAAGAGCACATGGTGATGGACTCAGGGGTTCACTGTCTCCTACAGTGAATTTGGCCAAGCCCTGTAACAGAGGCTGGGTTGAACCCATGTGGCTGATGTGTAGATCAATGTTTGGGTCCCACGCCATACAAGGATACCCAACTGGGCAGCAGTTTGGAGGATAAGTGAGCACATGGACTTAATGGGCCTAAAGCCCAATTCGAACAGGTTTAATATGATTAATTAAAGAGTGGCGGTTCTGGGATTTAGATCAGCAGATAGGATAAGGGATTGTCCCTATCCACTCAGAGAGTCCAGATCCAAATAGAGATTTGGATCAAGAAACTCCTAATTAGATTAGGAGGGTTGATCTTTATCTGCAGATAAGATAAGGGATTATCCTTATCTCTTAAAGAGAGTCCAGATCCAAATACAAGAATTGGATTAGGAAACTCCTAATGGAATTAGGAGAACATCTCTTTAAGGCTATAAATAGAGGAGAAGGGCGAACCCCAGTTGACCCAATCAGATTACTGATATAAGAGAGAAGACAGCTGCAGTTGGACTGATGCCATCTTCTGCTCCTGCCTTCTCCTGTTGCTGCCGCCATTGCCAGTTCGATCTCCACCTGTAGGAGCGATCAAGAAAGGTTCTTGATATCAGTTTTTGGAGAAAAACTGATATGAAGTCGTGCTCACTCGCCCTCCATCGGATTCTTGGTGAAGAATCAGGTTCTTGCTGAAGAACCACCCTGTTGATTCTGCTCCACCCTACGCTGTGTCATCTTCAGTGGGAGCAGTCTTTGGTGATCTCCTTGGGCGTGAACACCTTCATTGAGAGTTACTACTACTCTGTATCAGGTATATCCCTCTCCTACCTTTTGGTTTCAGATCTGGTCTGGTTTAGGGTTCAAGATTGATCATTGAAAATGCAGTTTTCTAAAATAGGGAATGTGATTCCCACATGGGAAAGAGAGAATTTTTTTTTAAATTTCGCCCAACCTACCTGCAGGGTTCGGCCATCCATATGATGGATCTCTCATCCCTTCAGTGCAACATTCAATGTTTGTGCATTCTTTCTAGTTGTTTGGGTGCTTGATTGCATACACATGTGTTTGACACCACAAATATAAATAAGAAAAGTATTAAGTGGTTTGGATATTATAATAAGTGTAATAATACTTGAATTCAGATCATAATATCACATAAGCATTGAATTTGCTATTTAGCTACCCAGTGCTAGTCCAAGTTATCTAGGATCCTGGGGAGTATGGACTGAATGTGGACCTAAGCTCTGGTATTTTAGCCTGAAGTGACGAGTCTTTGGCTAGAACATGCATTTCCATGCTTTTTATCTGATTGAATTTAGGATAAAGTTTAATGAATGCATTTAACATTGAATTTAGGGCAAGATTAAATTTCTAATTATAAAAAGTAATAGGTGCACCTTATATGAGATAACAGAAATACATGTTTGAGCTATACAACAATATAATATATAAGATACAATTAAATTTAAATCTTATATATATATATCAAAATTTATAAGACACAAATTAATACATTTTCTGTTTTGGAAAATTAAAAAAGATGTTTTGTCCTCCCTGATCAAAATGTTAATATATTAGAAACTTCAAAATCTTGTCAAATCAACCAAGGTAAACTAAAGGGGAATAATAATGATCATATCATCCCCATCCTATTATTTAATAAATAAACCCTCATCATACTGCTAAGTATCCTAAAAAATTTATGCAGATTTCTTTACCAAAGACTATTCTCACTATCTCCTTAATTAGTTCATTCAGTTTCAAGATGCATTTTCATGTCCTTTGATTTGACTAGAACAATATTCTTTCATGGCTTTAATACAATATAAGGTATGTGAATGGTGAAATTAGAAAACACAAACAAAGTGTAACGATTTGATCAGTGGACGGGTCCTAATAGCAATGCAGATTTCCAATAGTACCAAAATAATTTTTAAGTTCTTGAGAAAATCTAAGGAATTTATAAGAGAACCTCCCGGATACGCCAAAACGAGGATGCTTGGTTTATGTCTTGTGCAACAACACCATCAGCTATCAAACCACCTTCCATGGACCTAAGTAGGAATGCCTCAAGCTTCTCTCTAGAACAATCAATATAAACAGAAGCATTTCAGCAATCAGAATTTCTCATGAAACATCCATTCATTTTTGTGATTTATCAATTGAATGCATGTTCTAATAATAGTTCAACTAAAAAATTTATCTTTGTCAACTATAACTGCTCAAGGGAAATAACAATTAGATAAAACATTTAGATAGGTTAATTACCATCTACATAAAATTGCTCAATACAGATGCCACATGATAAGAGTACAAAACTACACTAGTGATATGAAAAATTCAAATCCATAAATGGAGTTCTATCCATGAAGTCATGTTTACTGAGAGATCAATTTATTGATAAAATGAAGAAATTTAAAAGGTTATTGGTACAGGGGCCTTGTATCATCATCATCATCATCTAAGCTTTGTCCCATTCATATGGGTCAGCTACATGAATCCTGTTTTGCTATTCCATTCTATTCAGTGCCATAACCATTGTTAACTATGGACCTAATATCTAAATAGAAACTAAACCCAACTCTTCAAAATTTCATCTTCCATATTGCTGACCTCCTTTTATTGGCTTCTCTGGGTTCACTTGGGTTTCATATCTGTTGGTGAGGGCATGAAAAGTATTTTTTGCCTGTGCTAGTATTTTCCTTCACCATTTTTCAGGGGCTGAAAATAAAGGAGAGTAAACTTGGAGTTGGAAGGCTCATAAATAGACATATAAATTGGACAGTTTTGAACTTGCACATAGTATTATAGAACTGACAAAACTAAATTAGATGCAACACAAGAGGAAATTCATAGCACATAAAAGAATAGATATAAACCTGTTGAAGGAGATCTATTGTTCTGTTCTTTGCTTTTGGCATAGGATAGAACCGAGATGAAAGAGCATTACTTACTTTACTCCATCTATTTAAAATAAGAAGGGATCCCTAAGCAACTTGGAATTTCATTCAAGATAATCAAACCAAAGATGATGTGGACCAAAGCTTTAACTACAAAGTATTTATAATATAGGATATACCAATACATAAAGCAATTTAGTTCTATGGGTTAAATGTCAAACTGGTAGAGGTCATACTTATCATATGACTCGTCAGTGCCTCGTGTCTCAATAAGAACATAAAATTCATAGATTGATGGAGGTAATGGATTGCGAACACCTTCTAAGTGAGTCAAAACCTGTTACATACAATACAAAAGATGTTTGAAAGAATAGTGAGGATGAAACAAACACTAACAGCATTCCTTTTCTTCTTTGGACCAGTAACAAGATCAGGAATTGTATCAAGATGAAAAGAAGCAATACATCATCCCCCAAACTGGGAGAGCACACTATAAGTAAAAGAAGCAACATAAATCATATCAACACATCTCGGAACTTCTAATAGTATCAAGTTCTTGAAACTATTCAAATGTTCCTCATATCTTGGAGTCTTGGTCATATATTAGTAACACAAATAATAATTTAATTGCATACAGTCACCCAAGTATGAAATCCAACTTCAATAAAATTATAAAATGGAAATAACACTTGTATGGAAAAATCATGTGAGTAAACCCTAGTAGATTCTAGGTCAATGTAGAGAAGAAGAAAGAAGAAAGAAAAGAGAAAGAAGAAGAATATTCGGCCAGACTAGAAGAGAGAATGTAAAATCACACCTCTCCTAGCCGACCCACTTGAATTTATTCAAAAAACTTAGAATTACAAGAAAGACTATTTTGTCCCTCATAGAAGATAGGACACATAACTTAAACTCTGACACAATAGACCTTTCTCTTTCAAGAAGATAAACCAGAATGACCAAAATACCCCTAACTCGAGCATTCTAACACTCCCCCTCAAGCTGGAGAGTATATATCATATAGTCCTAGCTTGTTACAAATGTAATCTATTCTTCCCCGAGACAATCCCTTTGTGAAGAGATCTGCCCACTGATTTCTTGAGCTCACATGAGATGTAGTTATTACCCCACTTATCACTTTCTCTCTCACAAAGTGACAATCCACCTCAATATGTTTAGTTCTTTCATGGAAGACGGGATTGGATGAGATGTGAACAACAGCTTGGTTATCACAGTATAGTTTCATGGGTTTGTCAATTGAGAATCCCATCTCCTGTAGTAAGTTCTTCAGCCATACTAGTTCACATGTGGTATGGGCCATAGCCCTGTACTTTGCTTCTGCAGTACTTCTTGCCACCATTGTTTGCTTCTTGCTCTTCCAAGTTACAAGATTGCCACCTAGGAAGGTACAATACCCTGTGGTTGATCTCTTGTCTGATATAGAGCCAGTCCAGTCAGCATCTGTGTACCCTACTATCTCAAGAGTTCCTCCATTTTGGTACAACAAACCATGACCTGGAGCACCCTTCAGGTACCTAACAATTCTTAGAACAGCTTCCCAATGAGGAACACGGGGATGTTGCATAAACCGACTCACCACACTCACAGCAAATGATATATCTGGTTGGGTAATGGTCAGGTAGTTCAACTTTCCCACCAACCTTCTGTATCTTCCAGGATCATCAAACTCTTCACCTGCATCCACACTCAACTTGGCATTGAGTTCCATAGGAGTCTCTGCTGGTTTAGCACCTAACAACCTTATTTCTTCAAGTAGATCAAGAACATATTTTCTCTGACATAGGTTGATCCCCTGTTTTGACCTCGCAACCTCTATTCCTAGGAAATACTTCAGCTTCCCCAGATCTTTCGTATTGAAGTGGTCCTGTAAGAATTTCTTCAGCCTGTCAATTCCATTGTTGTCACTTTCAGTTATGACAATATCATCCACATACACGACTAGCAAGATTTTCCCATCCTTTGAATTATAGCTGAACACAGAATGATCAACCTGACACTGCTTCATCCCAAAGGCCTTCACCACTTCACTGAACCTGCCAAACCATGCACGTGGAGATTGTTTCAGTCCATAGATTGCCTTTTTGAGCCTACACACCTTACCAACCTCCCCTTGAGCAACAAACCCTGGTGGTTGCTCCCTATACACCTCCTCAACAAGATCACCATGTAGGAAGGCATTTTTGATGTCAAGTTGTACGAGAGGCCAATCATACATAGCAACTAATGAAATCAACACCCGAACTGAACCAATTTTAGCCACAGGAGAGAATGTTTCCATATAGTCCACACCATATAACTGAGAATAGCCCTTGGCCACTAACCTTGCCTTCAATCGTTCTACACTGTCATCAGGAAGATACTTCACTGTATAGACCCATTTACACCCAACAGTGTGCTTACCAGGAGGAAGAGTGGTGAGTTCCCACGTGTGATTATGTTGTAGAGCAGAGAGTTCTTCTTCCATGGCTTACCGCCACCCTGGGGAGGTAAGGGCTTCCTGTACAGTCTTGGGAATGGGAACAGATGAGAGTAATGATATAAACTTGCAATGAGAAGAAGAAAGGTGAGCAGTGGAAACATAGTCTGAAATGGGATGAGAAGTACAAGTACGTTTACCTTTCTGCAAAGCAATAGGGAGATCAAGATCTAAGGGAGAAGGAGCAGTAGCAGGATCTGTCGACAGGTGCTGAAGTGGTGGAGGGGCCGAAGCACTTCTGCGGGTATACACTTGAGTAATTGGCAGCCTCTCAGTAGTAACAGGAATATGATGTGCATCTGCAGTAGAAATGGGAGCTACGGGAAGAGTGTCCACAACCGGTACAGGAAGAGGAACCACAGAGGGAGAAGAAGAGACCCCGACATCTGAGAAAAATGGAACTGATTCAAAGAAGGTGACATCAGAGCACACAAACGATTTATGAGATTTTGGGTTATAACACTTATACCCTTTCTGAATCCTCAAGTAGCCAAGAAAGATACACTTAGTAGCTCGAGCATCTAGTTTGTCTACTCCAGGCCCCAAGTGTTGAACAAAACAAACACAGCCAAAGACTCTTGGGGTGAGAGGAAATTGAGACAAAGTGGGAAATAACACGGAGAAAGAGGATTGACTTCCAAGGATTGACATGGGCATCCGATTTATCAGAAAACAAGATGTAAGAACAGCATCACTCCAAAAATGCTTTGGGACATTCATATTGATCATCAAGGACCGAGCAGTTTCAAGAAGGTGTCTATTTTTCCGTTCAGCTACACCGTTTTGTTGCGGGGTGTAGGCACAAGAAGTTTGATGAATTATCCCTTGATGTTCTAGGTATTGCTGAAATGGTGAGAAGTTGTATTCTTTGGCATTACCGGAGTGAAGTATTTTCATATGAACACCAAATTGAGTGCATATTTCAGCATGAAATTTTTGAAAAATAGAGAACAATTCACTACGGTCTTTCATAAGATAGATCCATGTCATCCTTGAAAAGTCATCAACAAAGATTACAAAATACTTATACCCATTATATGACACCACTTTAACTGGACCCCATACATCAAAATGAACTAAAGCAAAAGGACTTGAGACACGACTATCAATTCTTGGACTAAATGAGACTCGATGATGTTTTCCCAACTGACATGACTCACAATCTAATGGTGAAAGATGACTCAAGGAAGGAACCCAGCAGCTTCAAACCCTCGAGAAAGGGATGACCAAGTCTGCAGTGCCATTGGGGAGGAGTAAGAGACGACTGAAAAGCCACTGGGGGGCCACCACCATCAAGGTAATACAAACCACCTGCTTCATGCCCTCCACCAATCTTCCTCCCCGTCTTGAGATCCTGAAACACACAAGAAGAAGGATAGAAGGTTACAGAACAATTAAGGGACTTGGTTAATCTGCTAACAGACATAAGGTTAAAAGGGAACTTAGGGACATATAAAATAGATGCTAAAGACAAGGATGAGAGATCAACATCACCAACACCACAGATAGGAGATGTAGAACCATTAGCAAGTGTAACTGTTTGAGATGTGGAGGAGCGAGAAAGGGAAGAAAATACATCAAGAGTCCCAGACATATGGTCTGAGGCTCCAGAGTCAATGATCCAGGGTGAGGCTTTGGAAGCTAAGCAAGCCATACCTGAATGGGCAAGTGTAGCGGTGTTCTGCTGAGATGTTTGAAGGAACTGCTCATATACTGCAAGTGGTACACTCACCATTTCCTGCCCAGAAGCACAAGCAGATGTGGAGGGGGTTGGGTTAGTTTGCTGGCTTTCAGTAATTGTGCTACTACTCTTAGACGTAGCATGGTGAGCCCAAGTGTTGGGTAGACCACACAAACCATAGCAGAAATTAACTGTGTGCCCCTCTAAGCCATAATGTGTACACTTTCTCTGAGCATTACTCCTTCCTTTTCCACGGCCTCTAGTCCGGCCACTAGCCTGGTTAAACATGTGTCCACCACGATTGATTGGAGGTCCACTGCTGCCACCACCACTTCTACTTCCATGACCACTCCCTTTAGTCACTACCAAACCAGATCTATCACATCATAGGTAGCTTTTCCATTGATATTTAGTAAAGAAATACATAGAATTAGCTACAAAAGTGTAGAGAGACTGGGCCGAATGGGCCCTAGCCCATTAGTGTCTTTCTTATTAGTTCTTTCATGTTATGTTTTCTTATTGGGTCTTTTCTTTATGGGCCTTTAGCTCTTATTTATGTTTTATAAGTTTAGTGCTTATGTGGATACCTACTTAAGGGCCTCCTTGTAATTTATGTAACTTAAGTAAGTTTAATAAAAGATTAGAGTAGGAGAAAGAGGAGATATTCAAACTCCTCGTTTCTTTCTCCTTTCTTCTCCAATCTTCCTCCTTCTTGCTGTCTCCTTCTTCTTCTCTGATTTCTTTTGCTTTATTCTGAAATATTCTACTGATTTTATTGGTTTGAATCACATCTAGAAGATTCCCTACAGAGAACATCCATACGGAGACAGCCAGTACAGCAGCACTGCAGCACTGTACTCCATCTCCAAGAGAAGTGATCAAATTAAGTTTTGATTCTCTTCCCAATAAAAAATAGAGAGAGAGAGAGAGAGAGACAGAGAGAGTAGAAGTTTTATGATTGCTCAAAATATTGATGGATCTCATATTTAGTTATTCTGCTATTCAACCAGAAAATAGCACTATTATTAGAAGGCAAAATTTCACACATAACCAGTCAAAGCTCTGGATTCTTTGTGCAAATCAATTTTGTCTAGAATCCAATAAGTGGGATTTGTCATATCCATCAAAAAATAAGTGGGGTCTGTTAGAATGATCAGAGGGATGAAGCAAATTTCTGTTGTTTTTGTCATGGATATTCTGAAGGAAAATCCTTTAAAATGATGTTCTTACATTTAGAGACTGGACCACATATTACTTCAATTTATCAATACAAAAAGTAAATAGTGTTTTCAAGCCACAGTCAAACCACTCAGTTGGACTGGTTGATCCATCACCCAGCCAAAATTCTGGGTCTGTCTCACCACTGAAATGCTTTCCTGCAAACTGTTGACTTGGTCAATGATCTAGTGACCTGGCCAGTTGACCCACCAACCATTTGACCCAGTCAGCAGGTCACAGTTTAGATATTAATTTTCTTTTTTCTGTTTTTCTCGTTTTATCCATTTCCATCATTAATAAAAATAGTTTTTATTTATCACAACTATTTTTGTTTAATATGTGAATATATGATATTAGTGATATGCACAAATTTTTCTATAATATGAAATCAAAGGTTGACCCATTTGACCCAGATGGCTGAACCACTGACCCACCTCCTAGACAGAAAAGCAGTTCCATTTCCAGGTCCAGATGTCGGTTTTAGAACACTACAAAAATGTAGATAACTTCTTTGTGTACCAATGAAAATATGGTTACAAGTTATGAGATAGAATCAAGAAATAGTTATGATTCACCAGAGGACATCAAGAAGAAATCAGGAATAGCTATTTCTACTTTGGGGAATAAGTGTGTTGTTTTGTGATCTTACCAATTCCATAGATTGGCTATCCAAAAATTCAAATGCGGAAAGAATTTCTCCAAGTTTTCTCTTTGCTTCCTGTAGAAGTTTCTGGATGCAAAGAAGCAGAGATTTATTATATACTAATGCAGAAAATATGCATGTATTCTGTGTAGCATAGAAGTGTATACTTAATGCAAGAAATAAGCATGTGTGAAAAATTCTTCACGGACCAGTCAAGATATATTTTTTATTTTTTCAAACATGGAAGAAAGCAAAGCAACAGAGACTGTAACATGTGTATACTAATACATGAAATATGCATGTGATATACATAAATGTGCCAGTGTCATACACATTTTCAAATTGTAGATCATTTGTTTTTTCTTTGCCCTGTAACAACTCTTGTTTGGGAGTTCTTTTAGTTGTTTGGTCTCTCTTGGGTTCCCCTGCATCAATTAGACGGGCCTTCTGGTATTGACCTTTGATAATTGCAGTTCTAGAGGTGCTATTTTGTGGATTATGATTCCCTGGCCCATCATTTGGAGCATATGGAAATAAATAAACAGGCATATTTTTGAGGGACAAAAGAATGATGTTCCCAAGCTTTTGCAGATGCTACTATCTTTCTTATTGTTAACCGTTGACTTATTAGGGTGGTTCAGCCATTCCATTATGTTTTAATGTTATGTGCATGGACTTTTATGTCCTATCTTTAGTCATGTGTCCCATATTAAATTAGGGGCACAATTGTTATTGTACTCCATTTAAGTAATCTATAAATAGCAGCTGACTGGGACAAGAGAAGTGATCTAACCCATTCAGCCCTCAATTCTTCCAATCTCTCCCTCTTCTTTCTTCACCCTTCTTTCTCTCTTTTTCCTTCCTTTTCCCTACTGGTTTTGCAGGTTTCTACTTATGTTCTGGATATGATATCATGGTATCATAGAACTAGAGAATACTAGAAGGTTGTGATCTGATCTAATAAAGGGCTGCAATCTCTCTTATTCCTTTTTTCTCTTTATTTTCTGTTTCTTAACCTGAGAAGGCAGACAGGTAAGGGGTGATAGTACCTTCTTTCTCTTTCAGTTACTTGTTATCGCAATGGGTGACAGACGTGGTGGTTGTGTAGTAGTGTAAACTACACCCTCCATTGGGTAGTTACCAAGAGGGCAGTGAGTTGTTAGTGTTGGGCTGCAGTGGAGTGGTGATCAGTTTTCTGCATATCTTTTATGCTGTCTGAGTTGAACAGCACTAGATAATTGATGGTGAAGTCTTTGTGGTGCGGTGGAGTGTTTAGAAAGCCTTATCAGGTTGTGCGATTTATTTGTGCAACAAGGATGCTAGTTGTATAAGGCGTTGAAGAATAACATCATAGAAGCCTTGGGAAACAGTGGTATTGATCAAAAGTCAAGTGTAGTGGTGCCCTCTGATTATTTCAATGTGCAGATGATCTCCACTAAGTTAAATTATGAGAATTATGTGCCTTGGGCCAAGTCAGTGGAGGTGTTTTGAAAGCCAAAGGCAAACTGAAGTATGCAAAGGATGACAAGCCTTTGGCAGAATCAATTGGGTATAGTGATTGGGAACAGGAAATTCCCAAATCATGACATGGTTGTGGAACACTATGGAACCTAAGATAAGTACTAATCTTATGTTCTTGATATGACAAGAGATATAGGTACATGTTAAGTAGTTATATTCAGGCCAGGACAACACTACCAAGTGTTTATCAGCTCTTCCAGTCTTCCAAAAGTATTTTACATACAACAAGGCAACCAAAGCCTTTAAGGCCTTGTTCGTTTTCCAGGAAGTAGGGGCAGGTTGGTTGGTAAGTCCCACGGAAAAGAAACAAACACGTTTGTTGTCCAGTCTTAGTGGGTCCTACGGAAAAGAACAATGTGATGGGACAATATTGTCCCTTCAATAATGTCACTTTTTTGGATAAATCGGTCATTGTACACATTTACCTAGGGAATAAAAGAACATTGATAAGTGTTCTTATCCAGACTTTACCCTGATAAGTGCATTTACCCAGGTAAGTCATCTACCAAGACGTGAACAAGGCCTAAAAGTAATATGCCAGCATAAGAAATATTCACAATGAAGTTAACTTAATGTGTATCAGCCCTTGACCTCTGACATTAAGGTTCAGCAGCAACAACTTGATGTGACTCAATTCTTATTAGGTTTGAGGCAAGAGTATGAACTTGTCCTAACACAAATCTTAGAGAGTTCAGCCCCCCACTCTCTTGAAGAGGTGTTTGCTAGGCAACATAGAGTCTCCATGGGATCTACAGAGACAGTTACTAACTTTAATAGGTCTACATTGGCCGCAGCAAGAGTGGAAGGTCATGGAGGCAGGAATGTTGGTAATGGGAGTAGAGGGACAGAGTGGAAGTGATCCCTTGTATGGTTGTGAAGGTGGTGCTGGAGGTTGGGAGTCTGGGGGAGGTCATGGTAGTGGTCCCCGGAAGTGTACTTGTTGCAAAATGGATGGTCATACTATCAATTACTGTTATGATTTGCATGGCCCACCATATATTTGGTCCAATCACATTGTAGCTCTCATCAACAGTCCAATCAAGAACTTTTGACTTCTACAGCTGCTACTAGGAAAGAGATGACAAGTATCTCATGTAATAAGTATGAAAGATTCCTTCAAGCAACCTCATAGCAAAATACTGCCAACCTTGCCCACTCAAGTATGGCTTGTTTGGCATCTAAACCACCTTCCTCATCTACTTGGATTATTGACTCTAGATTCTATGATCATATGGCTAGGACTCCAAGTGTGTTTTCTTCCCTTTCTCACACCTCTTCTATTTCCTGAAAGATGAGATTTAAGAGGAGGGGTTTCTGTATTTAGATGTTCTACAATTTTGAAAACATTGCAAAGGGAAATGAACATCATATGCCAGATGAGAAACTCTTAATCATTAATAGAAATGTACATCATATCCTACTGGTTGAATTGTCTAACTACATGGACTGAATATGCAATACCCGGCCTAGTGAGAGATAGATACAACAGTTTTCCAACCAACCATTGATATCTTTCTTTGTGAGACTTTCCCGGGACAGGACTTGAGATATCTCAAGATTCTCTCTACTGCTTTCATATGCGAGACTTGTGGATTATGTATGAATTGGTTAACTACATGGACTGAATATGCAATATCCGGCCTAGTGAGAGATAGATACAACAGTTTTCCAACCAACCATTTATATCTTTCTTTGTCATGATAAGGTTCCTCATCACCTCCTTGCAATCCATGATTTTGCTCTATTGAAGTGTTGGTAGGTCTGATTCCTAACTTCCCGGACTCCTTCAGCAAGTCAAGAGCATACTTTCTCTAACAGATGTAAATCCCTTCCTTGGATCTAGCCACTTCTATTCCCAATAAATATCTCAAGTGCCCTAGATCCTTGATTTCAAATTTTGAGGCTAAGAAACCTTTTAATTCCATAATTTTCTTTGCATCGTTTCCAGTAACCACCATATCATCAAGATAGACAATCAGAGTTGTCAACTTCTCACCATCCCTCTTATAGAACAATGTATGATTTGCACTACTCTGTTTATACCCTATTTCCTTCATTGCTCCGTACAATCTCTCAAACCATGCTCTTGGGGATTGTTTAAGCCCATACAAAGCCCTTTTTAGTTTACACACCTTTCCTCTCATGTTGTATCCTATAGAAGGGTCCATATACACTTCTTCCTGCAAGTCTCCATTTAGGAAGGCATTCTTAACATCCAATTGATGCAGTTCCCAGGAAAGGTTTGCTGCTAAAGAAAGTAACACTCTGATTGTATTTAATTTGGCAATTGGAGAAAAAGTCTCCTGTAATCAATACCTTCCCTTTGGGTGAACCCTTTTGCAACCAATCTAGCTTTATATCTTTCAATAGTGCCATCTACTCTATGTTTAATTGTGTAAACCCACTTACACCCCACAATGTTCTTCCCATCTGGTAGATCCACTAGCTCCCAAGTGTTTGCTTTCAATAATGCTCTCATTTCTTCATCCATAGCTTCCTTCCATTTGGAGTCAACAACAGCCCCTGAGAACCTAGAAGGGGTAGAAACAAAAGACAATGCACAAACAAAAGAGTGATAGGTAGGAGACAAATGAGAATACGAGACAAATCTATTTATAGGATGGAGAGTGCAGGATCGAACTGGTTTCTGCAAAGAAATGGGAAGATCGGGATCAAGACTAGTGGATGTAGTGAGATGAACCATACCTTGATCGGCTTCAGGGGCATCCACTTGGTTGCAATCATGAACTAGCAAGTCTCTCTTTCTTTTCCTTTGATAAGTACTTATATTGAAGATGATCAAGACTGCTATCAGTCTTGGACACTAAGGAATTTCAGGTTCGAATAGAAGAGAAAGTGAAGAAAGAGGAGAAAGATTAGTGAGAGAGCAGTAGAACACAGGTTTGAAAGGAAGGACAGATTTAGAATAATCTGCCGCCGCCACTTCAATTTAATATTTATATGTTATGCTAGTTACATGAAAGGACATATTTGCCCTTGGTGTTTACATCATAACACAACAATATAAAAAACTGCAAAGTAAATAACAGAACTAGAATAACAGAATAACATAACAGATAGACTAGGTATATTCTACCCTACGGACAGAGTGGCCCCACAGCAGTTTCTCTACACTCCCCTTCAAGTTGGGAGTAAATGTTTATCATTCCCAACTTAGATAGATCCGCTTCTAGCTTCTTTCTTGATACAGCTTTAGTGAGGATATCTGCTAGTTGCATACTGGATGTGATGTAAGGGAGGCATATTTCTTGAGATGAGACCCTCTCTCGTACAAAATGTTGGTCAACTTCAATGTGTTTGGTTTTGTCATGCTGCACTAGATTATGTACTATATTAATGGCTGCTTGATTATCACAATACAGCATCAGAGGCTTCTCATACTCAATACCCAACTCCTCAAGTAGAGATCTTAGCCATAGGATTTCAGCCACTCCGTTGGCCATGGACCTGTATTCTGCTTCAGCACTAGACCGGGAGACAACACTTTGTTTCTTACTTCTCCAGGAGACAATATTTCCTCCCACAAGGGCACAATATCCTGAGGTAGATCGTCTGTCATCAACACTCCTAGCCCAATCGGCATCTGTATAGACCTCCACCTTCATGTGGTTATTGTTCTTGAACAGTATACCCCTACCCGGGCATCTCTTCAACTAGGCTAAAATTCTTTTTGCCGCAAGAAGATGTGTGGTTCTAGGAGAATGCATGTACTGACTGACAACACTAACAGCATAAGTAATATTCGGCTGAGTGAGGCAGAGATATAGGAGCTTTCCTACCAACCGCTGGAACATAACTTTGTCTTCAAGCAGCTCCCCACTCTCTGCACTAATCCTGTGGTTCTGTTCAATGGGTGTATCTGCAGGTTTGACACCCAGCTTTCCAGTTTCAGCCAACAGATCTAAAACATATTTCCTCTAAGAGACAAAGATCCCCTGTTTAGATCTAGCAACTTCAATGCCCAAAAAATACCGTAGTGTACCCAGATCTTTCACCTCAAAATCTTGATGAAGGAGCTGTTTGAGGGACTCAATCTCATGGCTGTCATTTCCTGTCACCACAATATCATCAACATATACTGCAAGTAGTGTCAGTGAAGACTCCACCCTCTTGATGAACAGTATATGATCTGACTGGGCCTGTACATAACCGAACTTTCCAAGAGCTAGTCTGAATCTGTTGAACCAAGCTCTAGGTGACTGCTTCAAACCATACAATGCCTTATTGAGCCGGCATACCTTCTTACCTGTCTTTGTATCATAGTATCCAGGAGGCAACTGCATGTTAACCTCTTCCTGCAAGTTCCCATTCAGGAAGGCATTTTTAACATCCATTTGGTACAAAGGCCAAGTGTGGCTTGCTGCAAGAGATAATAGAACCCGAATGGTGGTCATCTTAGCTACCGAGGCAAATGTCTCCAAGTAATCTATACCATAAGTCTGAGTGAACCCTTTTGCAACTAGCCGAGCTTTGTACCTCTCAATGGATCCATCCGCATTGTGCTTCACAGTAAATACCCATCTGCATCCAACTGGTTTCTTTCCTTTGGGCAAGTCAACTAGCTCCCAGGTATTATTTTTCAACAGGGCATCCATTTCAACTTGCATTGCACCTCTCCACTCCGGGGCTGATAGGGCTTCTTGTACTGTTCTTGGAATAGGGACATTGGAAATGGAACTAAGGTAGGACCTGTAGGTAGGAGATAGGCGATCATAGGATAAAAAATGGGAAATACAGTGGGCTGTAGATGTGGTACAATGTTGTTTCCCTTTATGGACTGCAATCGGAAGATCAAGGTCATCTGTAGGAGGTGAAATGGCAACAATAGAAGAAGTCTCTATGGGTCCTGGGACTGTAATGTCTGGACCTGGAGCTGTAGATGAGATTGGAGCTGGCCTGGACTGCTGATGATCGGGATCAACCTGCCTGCACTGCCTGTGATAGACCCTCAATTCCTGATCCCTCTGACCACCCTCACCATTGCAGCTCCCCCTCAACTCCTGATCCCTCTGGCCACCCTCACCATTGTAGCTCCCATCATCCAATGGAATAGGTAAAGGAACTACCCCACTCTCACTGCTCTCCCCCTAAAGACAAGGACTTAAACCCCTACTCTCACTGCTCTCCCCCTGAGGAGAAACCCGAGGATAATAGGGTGTCTCCTCAAAGAAAGTGACATCCATGGAGACAAACTTCCTCCCTGTGACAGGATCATAGCAGCAATACCCCTTTTGAGTTTGTGCATAACCAAGGTAAATGCATTTGGAGGCCTTGGGTTCAAACTTGGAGTGATGGGGTCTGAGAAGCTGAACAAAGCAGGTACAACCGAATGTTTTAAGGGGAATAGAAAACAACTCCTCATGTGGGTATAAAAGGGAAAAAGGAGATCACAAATCAAGAACCCGGGAAGGAATCCGATTAATAAGATATACCGCCGTGAGGATAGCATCACCCCAGAAGCGAATATGGGCATTGGAGGTAAACATAAGACTTCTAGCCACCTCCAAGATGTGCCTATTCTTCCTTTCTGCAACCCCATTCTGCTGAGGTGTATGAGGGCAAGAGCTCTGATGGATAACCCCATGAGTAAGAAGGTAAGATGCCAATGACTTAGCAAAGTATTCCTTTGCATTATCAGATCTAAGAACTTTAATCTTGACATCAAACTGGGTTAGGATAATTTGGTGAAAGTTTTGGGTCAGGGCGGGAACCTCATCTCGTGAACGCATAAGATAAACCCAAGAAAACCGGGTATGGTCATCAACAAATAACAAAAAATATCTGTACCCACCCATAGAAGGAATGTGATATGGCCTCCAAACATCCGTATGCACAAGATCAAATGGACGATTACTCCTTTTATTACTCAATGAATAAGAGTTTCTACAATGTTTAGCAAACTCACAGCTTTCACATTGCAACTGGGACAACTCAACAAACTCAAACAAAGTAGGAAATAGACTCTTTAAGGACCGAAAAGACAAATGACCCAATCGGTTATGCCAAAGCATAACCGAGCTCACACTCTGGGAAACAAGTGACCTCTTACCCACTGACTCTTCCTGACGAGAACTCTCCCCGAGCAGATAGATCCCATTCGTCTCACGGCCAGTCCCAATCACCTTCTTCGTCTCCAGGTCCTGAAAAACACACCGGTCAGGGAAGAAAGTTACTGAGCAGTTCATGTGTTTGGTAATACTACTGACTGAAAGGAGGTTAGTATCAAGCTTAGGAACATGTAAGACAAAAGACAAGGAGATCGTATCTGATAATTTAATGTCCCCCTTCCCAGAAATAGGAACCAGGGAGCCATCAACAATAGATACTTTATCCCTCCCAGATGACAAATGGTAAGAGGTAAACAGTGAAGGCAAGCTAGTCATGTGGTTGGATGCACCTGAATCTATTACCCAACAAGGTTCAGTAGTACCTGGAGCTGAGGCATGGTAGGCTGAAGCTAGAGTACCTGAATTTACGGTTGTAATCTGACCACCCATCTCAGAAACACTGCCATAACTGATGCTCCCAAAGCTGCCTTCTGCCTGATTTTTAAACTCCATCTCGGTCAAGTCTTAAAACAACACTTGGACTACCAATCACAATCAAAAACAGTATAGGCCTGATCTGTATTCACAGTGTATGTGCACAAAACTGGGATAACTCTGATCTGAAATCAACTAACAAACACAACAGTGGCTGTCCGTAGAGTTCTAACCCCTTTAAGAGAGTTCAAAAACCCCAAAAAAATCTGAAAAGCAGATTAGAAGGAGGTCTGATTTGCCTTTGCAGAATTAGGGTTTTAATCAGTCCTTAAAGTGATCAATTCAGTTGCACAATCTAATCAATACTGTATAGATAGACTTGCAGTAGGGTTAATATGAAACCCTAGAATCTGATCAATGCTAACAATAAACTTGAGGACAGCTCTAGATAGATCATAAGATTCAGTCCAGCACTAGGGCTTGCCGCAAGATCACTTTCAAACTTCTAGTGCAGAAAGAAACAAGGCTGAGACAGTTCAGTGTAAAACAGTAGGGTTTTAATCGCAGCAGAACAGTAGGGTTTGCTGTAAAACCCTAGTGAATCGAAGTGTAAAACAGTAGGGTTTTAATCACAGCAGAACAGTAGGGTTTGCTGTAAAACCCTAGTGAATCGAAGAGATGAAAACCTAGAACGGTTCAGCCTTCCTCTCCAGATAGGTCCAACCTATCTTTTCTTAGAAAAGTAGATGACTTACAAGAAAAGAATTGTTCGCTGCCTTCTAGGGTTACCCGAACCCTAGTCTTCTCTGATCCTTCCTGACCACCAATACTCTGCAACCATAACAAAACTTCCAACAGCTGCTAGCACTTCTGGCGATCTCCAAGAATCAGTCTGCGAACTCCACCTTTTCAGCTTCTAGTCCTAGGAGATTCTCATGTGGTCGGCTGGTATTAGATTCACATAAGAAACCCTAACTTGGCTCTGATATCATGAAGATGATCAAGACTGCTATCAGTCTTGGACACTAAGGAATTTCAGGTTCGAACAGAAGAGAAAGTGAAGAAGAAAGAGGAGAAAGATTAGTGAGAGAGCAGTAGAACATAGGTTTGAAAGGAAGGACAAATTCAGAATAATCTGCCGCCGCCACTTCAATTTAATATTTATATGTTATGCTAGTTACATGAAAGGACATATTTGCCCTTGGTGTTTACATCATAACACTTACAATAGAAAAAACTGAAAAGTAAATAACAGAACTAGAATAACAGAATAACATAACAGATAGACTAGGTATATTCTACCCTACGGACAGAGTGGCCCCACAGCAGTTTCTCTACATATATCACAATGGTTAGGAGAAGTCGCTTCTTTGGCTTCTTCATCACAATGGTTAGGAGCAGTGACTTCTTCATCAACTGGACAAGTAGACTCAGTAGGTTTAGAAGGAACTGGATCAAGAGGAGCAATTGGAGGAGGAGTAGGAGCAAGAACAAAAGGATTAACCCCTGAGGAAGTCTCTTCCACCCCATTAGTCTCCCCTTGAAGAGGATTCTGAGGAGGGTCAAAAAAGGACTGAGACTCATGAAAGGTGACGTCTTTTGTAATGAGCTTCCTCCCAATAATTGGATCTAGAAACTCGTGTCCCTTTTTTGTAGGAGAATAGCCTAAAAACACCTCTGGATCGCCTTTGGATCCAGCTTTGTCCTTTTAGGATCCTTGATACGAATGAAACACACACAACCAAAGACCTTTGGGGGCAAGGAAAAGGCAGGTTGATCCGGACACAAAAGAGAGAAAGGAGCCTTCATACCCAAAACTCTAGATGGAATCCTATTTATGAGTTAAGATGCAGTGATAATAGCATGAGACCAGAATTTCTTTGGTGCCTTGTTTTGAAACAAGAGAGCACGAGCAGTTTCCAGTAGATGTCTATTTTCCTCTCTACAACTCCGTTACATTGTGGAGTGAAGCTGCAAGAGGACTAATGTAATGTTTCATCATCAAAAAACACATTTAGAGAATTCTTGAAGTATTCTGCTGCATTATCAGAACAAAGTTGTTTAATCTTTTTCCCAAATTGAGTCTCAATCATTTTATAGAAAACCATGGTGATTCTAGGTACTTCCTCTCTTCCTTTCATCAAGTAAATCCAAGTACATCTTGTAAAGTGGTCAATAAAACTAATAAAGTAATGATAACCATCCATAGAACTAATGGGTGAAGGACCCCACACATTTGAATGAACCAAATCAAAAGGAGCATTAACTTCATTACTAGAGCTGGGATTGAAGGGATGAGAGATCCATCATATGGATGGCCGTACCCTGCAGGAAGGTTGGGCGAAATTTCAAAAATTTCTCCCTCTCCCATGTGGGAATCACATTCCCTATTTTAGAAAACTGCATTTTCAAGGATCAACCTTGAACCTAAACCAGACCAGATCTAAAACCAAAAGGGAGTGGAGGATTATACCTGATACGAAGTAACAATAACCTCCAATGAAGGTGTTCACGCCCAAGGAAAGGTCCAAAGACTGCTTCCACCGAAGATGACATGGTGCAGGATGAAGCAGAATCAGCAGGATGGCTCTTCAGTAAGAGCCTGATTCTTCAGCAAGAATCTGATGGAGGGCTAGTGAGCACGACTTCTGATTACCTTTTCTGCCAAAAGGTAATATCAAGAACACTTCTTGATCTCTCCCACAAGTGGAGATCGAACTGGTATGGTGGCAAGAGCAGAAGACAGGAGCAGTCGAAACGCAGGTTCTTCTCTCTTTATAATCTTTGAACTGAGAATTGTGTCTTGGAGGTTCTCCCTGTTCCTCTATTTATAGCCCTTAAAGAGAGCATCTCCTAATCCCATTAGGAGTTTCCTAATCCAAATCTTGTATTTGGATCTGGACTCTCTTTAAGAGATAAGGATAATCCCTTATCTTATCTACAAATAAAGATCAGCCCTCCTAATCTAATTAGGAGTTTCCTGATCCAAATCTTTATTTGGATCTGGACTCTCTGAGTGGATAGGGACAATCCCTTATCCTATCTGCTGATCTAAATCCCAGAACCGCCCCCTTTTAATTAATCTCATTAAGCCTGTTCGAATTGGGCTTTAGGCCCATTAAGTCCATCTGCTCACTTACCCTTCAAATTGCTGCCCAGTTGGATCTCTTTGTATGGCGTGGGACCCAAACATTGATCTATACATCAGCACATGGGTTCAGCCCAACCTCTGTTACAAGGCCTGGCCGAATTCACTGTAGGAGACAGTGAACCCCTGAGTCCATCACCATGGGCTCTTAATGGGCCCAACATTTACACTAAATGGTCCTTGGGTCAAGCCACCTTATAAAAACCCAAGGACTGTGGGCAGATGCAAGATTAGCCCATCAGGTATTACCTTCAATGGTCTTACACTTAACCTCTCAGCCCATAATGATCAAACACTGCCCGACAAGAGAGGACCTGCCCCTTGGCTGCAAGGTATAGTGTTGCACTCTCTACTCACATGGATCCCGAGAATTAAAACCTTTTGCAAACATTTTGAAACAATAATATATATATATATGTATATCTCTATATAAATATATTTTGCAAAACAAATTTCAACGGTTAAAATCGACTATCGGCAGTTTTGGTTTCCATCAGAGAGAGTGCATCCCCAATCATTCACTTTGTCCGACAAAGGGGCTGATCCTATCACTATGATAACCCACTCAGATGAATTCTCGGACTGTCCCAACATACCCAGGTTTTGACCCCTTCTAAGGATCTCACTGATTGGCATATCAAAGACAGCCTAATCCAACACCTAGTGAAGTATCATAGTCGAGTCTAGGGGTCAGGTGTAACATTCCAGTTTTTCCCATCTATCTCCAAGGTCCAGGGCAATACTTGAATTCTGGTCCAGTTCAGGGTTTCAAGAAAACCCACATTGCATGTACCTTAGGTCTCACCTTGGCAACTGAGACAAGCCACCCCAACCAACTTGGCGGCACATCAGTGTCAACCTTGGCAGATAAATCTCCCCAAATCTATCGAACGGTTGTGAAGATTCTAAACTAATACGAGTCTCATATGTGTCCAGTTTAAGGATATTACACAGAAACACACCATAATAACATGAATCAAATATGTACTTTATTCATTTACATTAAATGTCATAATGTACATCATTCTAATTGGAGCTAAGGGTATACACTGTCTAATAGGGATAACTTGTTCTACAATGTTTAGACAACTGATAGACTTCGCAAAATAGACTCTCAATTGACACATTTTGAAACAACTCTGGAAACAAGACTCTTAACAAGGTAAAAGATAAATGACTCAATCTTGCATGCCAAACATAGATGGTAGCACTAGACTCCTTGCATTCCCCAATGTGACTTGTTGAAGCTTGATGAGCTGAACTGATATCTTCATTGAGGTAGTAGAGACCACCAGCCTCATGACCAGTCCCAATCGTTTGCCTCATCATCCGATCCTAGAAAACACAATGTATGGGGAAAAAGGTCACAGTAGAATCCAAGTCTGTGGTGATTTTAGAAACTGAAAGCAAATTTGTAGTAAAGTTTGGGACATGCAAAACAGATTTAAGAGGAAGATCCTTTCCAAGTTGGATATACCCTTTTCCATGAATAAGGGAAAGACAACCATTAGCAACTCTTACTTTATCTTGCCCAAAACCAAGATGATAAGATGAGAAATAGGAGGAATTGCTTGTCATATGTTCAAAGGCACCCGAGTCAATCACCCAAGGGTCATTTCGATGAGGCTGAATAGCACTAAGGGTAGAAAACATACCTATTTTGGAAAAGGACGAGGAAGGAATAGTGGATTGTTTCAATTGAGCCATAGCCCGATTTAGAATGTCTACCTCTACTGCTGTAAATTCAGGGAAGCTACTTGGGGGAAATAGTGGTCTGTCCCAGACACGAAGAAGCACTCAAGGTGATAGGCTTTTGCATTCCATCCACCAGATTTGAACTTGCCACATGTCCATAAGGTTCTGGTTTAAGGTGAGGATGCAAGACCTAGCAGGTATCTTTGATATGTCTTTCTCCCCCATAGTGCGAGCACTTTAGATTTCGTTCATCTCCCCCTTTCATATGGATGGCCGAACCATGCAGGGTGGCTAGGCGAAATTTCAAAAATTTTCTTACTCCCATCCGGGAATCGTATTCCCAATTTAGAAAGCTGCATTTTCAAGGTTCATTCTTGTAACTAAACTGGACCAAATCTGAAATCAATATTGGGGAGAGGTATACCTGATACGGAATCCACGCAAAAAGCTCCTTGCAACGTAGGTGTTCACGCCCAAAGAGAGTACCAAATCCTCCCTCCACTGAAAATGACAGCTTAGGATGAGGCAGGATTAGCAAGTGGTTCTTCACCAAGAACCTCTGATTCTTTAGCAATAATCGAATGGGGTAGTGAGCACAACTTCAGAATTGTTTCTTCTAGCAAAAAACAATATCAACATCAAATCTTGATCACTTCCAAGAGATGAAGATCGAATAGGGTGGCGCGGCAAGAGTAGTGAGAGAGAACTGGAGGCAGAAATAGTCAAACTGTGTAACCCTTTCCAGGTCCACCCTGCACTTTATGTATAGCCCTTAAAGAGATGATCTCCTAATCTGATTAGGAGTTTCTTGGCCCAAATCTTTATTTGGATCTGAACTCTTTAAGTGATAAGGATAATCCCTTATCTTATCTGTAGATCAAGATCAACTACTCCTAATCAAATTAGAAGTTTCTTAATCCAAATCTCTATTTGGATATGAACTTTTTAAGTGGATAAGAGGGTCAGCTGATCCATACCCAGATTTGCCCCTAATTAATTAATCCAATTAACCCAGTTCGAAATGGGCTTTAGGCCCATTAAGCTTTCAGGCTCACCTCCTTCTAATGTTGGCTAGCTTGGCTCTCTTTGTATGGCATGTGACCCTATCATCGATCTACACATCAGCCACATGGGTTCAGCCTAGCCTTAGTTACAAGGCCTGGCCAAATTCACTGTAGGACACAGTGAACCCCTGAGTCTGTCACCATGGGCTCTTAATGGGTCCAATATTTACACTAAATGGACCTTCGGGTCCAACCATCTTATGAAGGCCCAAGGACTGTGGGCAGATGCAAGATTATCCCATCAGGTATAACCCTCAATGGTCTTACACTTAACCACTCAGCCCATTATGATCCAACACTACCCGACAAGAAAGGACCTGTCCCTCAGCTGCAAACAGTGCTGCACTCTCTACTCACATGGATCCTGGGAATTAAAACCTTCTGCAAACAAATTGTGAAACCATAATATATAAGTATATCTCTATATAAATATATTTTGCAAAACAAATTTCAAACACATTTGAAATCCACTGCCTGCAGTTTAGGTTTCCATTAGAGAGAGTGCATTTCCCAAACATTCACTTTGTCCAACAAAGGGGCTGATCCTATCACTATGACCACTCACTTAGGTGAATTCTCGGACAGTCCCAACATACCCAAGTTTTGAACCCCGCTAAGGATCTCACTGATTGGCATATCAAAGATAGCCCAATCCGACACCTAGTGTAGTATCATAATCGAGTCTAGGGGTCAGGTGTAAAACATTCCAATTTTGCCCATCTCTCTCCAAGGTCTAGGGCAACACTGGAATTTGGTCCGGTTCAGGGTTTCAAGAAAACCCACACTACATGTACCTCAGGTCTCACCCTGGCAGCTGAGACAAGCCACACCAACAAACTTGGCAGCACATCAGTGTCAGCCTTGGCAGGATAAATCTCCCTAGATCTATCCAATGGTTGTGAAGATTCTAAACTAACACGAGTCTCATTAGTGTCCAGTTTAAGGGTAGTACATAGAAACGCACCATAATAACATGAATCAAATATGTACTTTATTCATTTACAATAAATGTCATAATGTACATCATGCTGATTGGAGCTAAGGGCATACATTGTCTAACAGCTCCCACTTGCACTTAAGTCCAATCTAGCACAAGCCGAAGTCCCATACTTTCCACGTGTTTCTCAAACACTTTCTGTGTTAGTGGCTTAGTCAATGGGTCTTCCACATTCTCCGTTGATGCTACCTTCTGAATCTGGACGTCCCCGCTTCCAACTATCTCCCGTAGTACATGGTACTTCCTCTCGATGTGCTTTGACTTCGAGTGGGCTCGTGGCTCCTTAGCTTGTGCAATGGCCCCAGTGTTGTCACACAACAGTGGAATGGGTGGTGTACTGGATGGAACGACTCCTAAATCCTGAATGAAATTTTTCATCCAGACGGGTTCCTTGGCAACTTCACTTGCGACAATGTACTCGACCTCGGTTATGGAATCTGCGGTAGACCCCTGTTTGCTGCTTTTTCAGCTAACTGCGCAGGACCCCATCATGAAGATGTATCCAGATGTAGACTTTCTATCATCCGGGTCTAACTGGAAATCGGCATCGATATACCCAAGGGTCTATAGTGAACTACCATCGAATACCAGACAAAACTCTTTTGTCCTTCGAAGGTATTTAAGTATGTTCTTTACAGCAGTCCAATGCTCTTCTCCTGGGTTAGATTGGTATCTACTTACCACACTCATGACCTGAGCAATGTCTGGCCGAGTGCACAGCATGGCATACATGATGCTCCCTACGGCAGAGGCATAGGGAACTTCCTTCATGCCCTCAATCTCCTCAGGTGTCTTGGGAGACATTCCCTTGGAGAGAGTGACTCCATACCTGAAAGGAACATTTGCTTTCTTGGAGTTCTCCATACTGTATCTCTTGACTATTTTGTCAATGTAAGTAGATTGGGATAATCCTATTATCCTCTTCGATCTATCTCTATAGAGTCGAAATCCCAAGATATAAGACGCTTCTCCAAAATATTTCATGGAGAATTTCTGTGAAAGCCATACTTTCACCGCAGTCAACATTCCTACATCATTCCCAATGAGTAGAATGTCGTCTACATACAGAACCAGGAACGTAACCTTATCCTCACTGGTCTTCCTGTAAATACAGGGTTCATCCGGATTCTGCTCAAAGTCAAACTATTTGAGGGTAGAGTCAAACCGGATGTTCCAGCTCCTAGAAACTTGCTTAAGTCCATATATGGATCGATTAAGTTTACATACCATGTGCTTCTGACCTGCAACAATAAAACCTTGCGGTTGCTACATATAGATATCTTCAGTAAGATCCCCATTCAGGAACGTAGTTCTGACATCCATTTGCCAAATATCGTAGTCATGGTATGTTGCTACAGCTAGCAGGATCCTAATGGATTTAAGCATGGCCTCGAGAGAAAAGGTTTCCTCATAGTTGATTCCCTCTTTCTGAGTTTACCCTTTCGCCACAAGACGAGCCTTCTAGGTCTTAACTTTACCATCAGGGCCCTTCTTCCTCTTATAGATCCATTTGCAACCAATTTCTTTCACCCCAGAGGGTGTGTCCACAAGAATCCAGACCTTGTTGGTCTCCATCGAGTCCATCTCGGCTTTCATGGCATCTACCACTTTAGGGAATCTATGTCCAACATAGCTTCCGTATAAGTCACGGGATCCTCCTCACTGGTCATGACTTCCACCAAGTAACTTTCTTGGTCATAGCCATAACGAACTGGAGGCCTGGATACCCGGGTAGATCTCCTAGGTTGATTATTATCTAGAGCTTGTGGGATATCTCCCACTACCCCTGAGCTCTCCTCATCAAGAACAACTTCCTGACGATGATTGTTCAGGATGTAATTTTTCTCCAAGAAATGGGCATTTCGACTACAGAACACTTTCTGCTCTCCTGGGTCATAGAATAAATTTCCTACAGAGCCTTTGGGGTATCCTACAAATAGGCAACGACTGGTTTTAGATTCCAATTTGTCAACACTTGTTCTTTTAACATGTGTTGGACAACCCCAAATCTTCAAGTGTCTCACACTTGGTTTCTTATCGGTCCAAAGCTCATAGGGAGTCTTCGGAACGGATTTGGTTGGAACCCGATTCAGCACGTATATCGCAGCTTCTAATGCATATCCCCAAAAGGATGTAGGTAATTCCGAGTGGACGAGAAGTGATCGGACCATATCCAATAAAGTCTGATTCCTCCTCTCTGACACACCGTTTAACTGTGGGGTAGCAGGAAGAGCCAGTTGTGATACTATCCCGTTTTCCTTTAAGTAGTCCCTGAATTCGTCAGAGATATTCGCCTCCTCGATTTGATCGAAGGGCCTCAATGTGTCTCCCTAATTATTTCTTGACCTGTTGTCTGAATT
The DNA here is from genome assembly GCF_055504915.1 of Nelumbo nucifera. Classification (NCBI taxonomy): domain Eukaryota; kingdom Viridiplantae; phylum Streptophyta; class Magnoliopsida; order Proteales; family Nelumbonaceae; genus Nelumbo; species Nelumbo nucifera. The sequence goes on from NC_142649.1 coordinate 98,225,108, forward strand.
CTTTGAACTTTTCAAAGGATTCAGACTTGTGTCTCATTAGGTACATGTAACCATACCATGAATGATCTTCGGTAAATGTTATAAAATAAACGTGCTGGTTACGTGTCCTAACATTCATGGGACCACATACATCAGTATGTATAAGGTCAAGCGTGGCTGTTGATCTTTCAGGCTTACTGGTAAATGGTCGTTTCGTCATCTTACCCTGAAGGCAAGGTTCACATGTTGGAAGATCTTCTATAGTTAGAAAATCGAAGGGACTATCCTTTACCAACCTTGTGATACGATCTATGTTAATGTGGTCAAGTCGGTAATGCCACAGGCATGTGAGATTAACTGTATCATGAGTTCATTTCTTTGGGACCATTTCCGACGTAATTTCGGTTAAATTTGTTTCCAGAAAAGGATGGAGAACATAGAGACCATTCTCAAGTTCTCCGTATGTAATGAATTTGTTATTCCGTTTAATAGTAATCACATTACTGAACAAAATAGAATAACCATCCATGCACAATTTTGAAACATAAATCAAATTTCTTCTCAAATTTGGTACATAAAGACAATCTTTTAAGGTTACAACTCCTCTTTAAAGTAAATTTGCAGTTCCTATAGCTGTAACTGCAACTGTTGCAAAAGTCCCCAAGTAAAGAGTTACTTCTTCGTCACTTAGTCTTCTGTTTGTCCTAAACCACTGCAATGTATTACATGCATGAGTAGAAGCCCTAGAGTCAATACACCAGGATGCAGAAGTGACCAACATATTGGTCTCTATGACAAAGGATTTGAAATTACCTTGTTTCTTGGTCTCCAGGTACTGAGGACAATTCCTCTTCTAATGCCCGGTCTGCTTGCAGAAGTGACAAGCATCTGATGTCTTGTCCTTCTTCTGCCTTTTAGGCTTGCTAATTTTCTTCTGAGGTTTCTTCTTTGCCTTCCTCTTCTTCTTGCCCGATTTGCCACGTTCAACAAGCATGGCCATGGGCTCATCCTTCTTTATCAGTTCTTCAGCCCTCTGCAACATATTGTCGTTTTCCTGAAGGCTAACGTTTAGCTTGTTCATATTATAGTTCATAATGAACTGATTGAAGGAAGGAGGCAAAGAGTTTAGGATGGCATCAACTTTGGTGAATGATCTAGCCCAGATCCAAGAGCCTCCAGTTCATTAATGTATCCCATCATCTTAAGACAATGGTCATGAACCAGTTGGTTCTTGGACATTTGAATGGTCATAAGCAGCTTTAGGACCTTTTGGCGAGTAGAACGATTCTGCTCTTCATACATGGTCCTTAGACTATCCAAGATATCTTTGGACACTTCGATCTGATCGAACTGTCTCTGTATTTGATTATCTAAGGAGGCTATGATGTAGCATCGGGCAAGAGAGTTTTTCTCCTCTCATTCTTGATATTCCTTCCTGCGAGCCTCAGAAGCCCTATAACCTGGACGATCCGAAGCAGGGTTCTTAGCAACCTTGTCCAATTTCTCGGACCTCAGAACCAGCATAAGGATATGGAACCAGTCAGCGTAGTTTAGGCCCTTAAGCTTATTATCGTCCAACAGTTTGGCGAATTGTCCCCTTGCCATTTCTGATAAAAGGCAAAGCAAATATTAGTCCACAACCTAATTTGATTCATGTTTACTACATAGATATGGCTTTTAATCTATATTCCATTTCCATTTATTCATCTCTGAGATTTCCCTCCTATTTCAGTGACGGAGACGCGATTATATCTTTGGAAATGTGGGAAATTACATACAGTGCATGAAGCCAACTGTTTCAGCTACATAACCCCACCACCTTCTGTGAAGGATCATATCCACTCATCTTATGAGCTTTCCCTTTGGCCTCTGTCAGACAAGGTTCATTGCCATTTTAGGTTAAACCTTTCTGTCCAGTAAGTGCTTACCTATCATATTTGTGAATGCCAAGGTACCGTGAGAGAGTCTTCCATTTTATGATAGGCTCCTCCCACATCGGTCTATGACACCCCTATCATCTTATGAAACAACCCAGCAGACCCAACAGCAAATGGATAGCCCAATTTTATGGTGCATCTCCCCATTACTGAAGGGCCCATCTTCATGCTAATGATGGAAGGCCTTAAGAGAGTTCATCATATGAATCTCCCTATCACATGCACTTATATTTTACTGGAGGGAACGAAATATTACACCCTAGTTTTATTTAGGTCAAACCAAAGTGGCTCCCACTGACTTTCTCAAAGTCGGATTTAAATGGGCCCTAAACGGCTAGGGTTTCACACGGTTCCTCTTGGGGAGGAAGCTGATGTGGGCCCATCAAGGAGGGAAATCATCCAATGATATTATGGACACCATGGCAATGATGTGCATTCAGCCATGGTGTGCGAAAGAGCCACTATCGAATTAACATGGGCCATGTGCTTATGGCCCATGTACGTAGCACATCACACATCCATACATCACATGCATGAAACAAATTGATCCAATCAATCAAAACATCTGTAAAACCCTAAATTAATTAGGTTAAATTAGTATCAGCCCAATAAAGACCATATTATTATCAAATAACATTATCTAGGTATATGGGCTGAATTGCAAAGAGCAGTTCGGCCCATGTAGCGTTTATGCTGATTCAAGCTAATGCAGTTTTAACATATTAAAACTGGGTTTTACAGGGCCAAGTTAAAACTTGAAGTGGGCCATCAACCCTCTAGCCAAAATCGAATTTGGGTGAGAAAACTAACTCCATCGAACCAAGAATTCAATCCAACCATCTTGGACCAAATCTGGTGTAAATCGGCCCAAGTTTTGGTGTCCAGTTCAAGATTTAATTCAAGAATAATGATCTAAAAAATAAATTAAATTAAGATAATCACAATTATCATGAAAACGATATCAGAGGGTTGCACTATGATAATCTTGGACATCCTGCAAACCTGCAAAGAAAAATTAATCGCAGATCACAGAATCGAAACCTGTCAAATCACAGATCGCAAAACTTCATTCTGTGAACTCTTCTTCTCCTCTGTCGCGCACTCCAACAATCTCCAAATGAAATAAAATAGAAAAAACCTAATCTTTCTATTATTACATCACATTGAATTCTATACAATTTGTCCAAAAAAAAAAATTATTTACAGACCAAATCGAATAAATAGAAAAAGCAGGGTGCGCAAATCTTGGCACTAGAAAGATTCAATCTCCATCACACGTGCAGCCCAAGAATTCAAGAAACATCCATAGAACAATTCCATAAATATAACAGAATAATAAAGATTTATTTTTCAAATCATTCGCCCAAAATCTGGGAACCAATTCCTAGAAAAATTGTTAACTGCACAAATCGGGTAGAATGCCTTCGGCCCATTTATGCAGAATCAGATCTGATCTAATTTGGTTCAAGACTTAAACCTGGCTCTAATACCACTAAGGGGGAGGGGTATCCATCATATGGATGGCCAGACCATGCAGGGTGGCTGGGAAAATTTTCAAAAATTTTCTTACTCCCAACTGGGAATCGTATTTCCAATTTAGAAAACTGCATTTTCAAGGTTCGTTCTTGTAACCAAAACGGACCAAATCTGAAACCAAGATTGGGGAGAGGTATAACTGATACGGAATCCACGCAAAAAGCTCCTTCCAACATAGGTGTTCACGCCCAAAGAGAGTACCAAATCCTCCCTCCACTGAAAATGGCACAGCTTAGGATGAGGCAGGATTAGCAAGTGGTTCTTTACCAAGAACCTCTGATTCTTCAACAAGAATTGAATGGGGTAGTGAGCACAACTTCAGAATTGTTTCTTCTAATAAGAAACAATATCAAGATTAAATCTTGATCACTTCCAAGAGATGGAGATCGAACAGGGTGGGGCGGCAAGAGCAGTAAGAGAGAACTTGAGGCAGAAACAGTCAAACTATTTAACCCTTTTCAGGTCCGCCCTGCTCTTTATGTATAGCCCTTAAAGAGATGATCTCCTAATCTGATTAGGAGTTTCTTGATCCAAATCTTTATTTGGATCTGAACTCTTAAAGTGATAAGGATAATCCCTTGTCTTATCTGCAGATCAAGATCAGCTCTGGACTCTTTAAGTGGATAAGAGTTGTGAGCTTGAGAGTTGTACTCGAAGTAGAGGAGAGGAGAAGAACACCACTGATATGCTGTGAATGTCGAACTGAACTGCCCAGTCGACCATGCTATTATTTATATTTGAATGTAGTACAATGATACAAGTAATTAGTGGAATGCCCCTGATTAGTGATGGGACACCCAGTTAACTTAAAACATTAAACAGGCTTAGGCCCATTAACACAGGCCCAGTTACAGGATAACTTAAACTTAAGTATGGGCTAATAAGAACTCTTATCAGCCGAACACTCATACAAAGAGACTTCATTCTGACATTCTAACAAGAGTTATCCTCTTATCCTCATCTGCTAATCCATACCCAGATTCGCCCCTAATTAATTAATCGAATTAAGATAGTTCGAAATGGGCTTTAGGCCCATTAAGCTTTCAGGCTCACTTCATTTTAATGCTGGCTAGCTTGGCTCTCTTTGTATGGCGTGGGACCCTATCATTGGTCTACACATCAGCCACATGGGTTCAGCCCAGCCTTAGTTACAAGGCCTAGCCGAATTCACTGTAGGACACAGTGAACCCCTGAGTCTATCACCATGGGCTCTTAATGGGCCCAACATTTACACTAAATGGTCCTTGGGTCCAGCCATCTTATGAAGGCCCAAGGACTGTGGGCAGATGCAAGATTAACCCATCAGGTATAACCCTCAATGGCCTTACACTTAACCTATCAGCCCATAATGATCCAACACTACCCGACAAGAGAGGATCTCTCCCTCGGCTGCAAGGTTCGCTGCTGCACTCTCTACTCACATGGATCCCAAGACTTAAAACCTTTTGCAAACAACTTGTGAAACCATAATATATAAGTATATCTCTATATAAATGTATTTTGCAAAACAAATTTCAAACACATTTGAAATCCATTGCCAGCAGTTTAGGTTTCCATCAGAGAGTGCATTCCCCAATCATTCACTTTGTCCGACAATGGGGCCGATCCTGTCACTATGATCACCCACTCAGGTGAATTCTCGGACTGCCCCAACATACCCAGGTTTTGACCCCCGCTAAGGATCTCACTGATTGACATATCAAAGACAGCTCAATCTGACACCTAATGTAGTATCATAATCGAGTCTAGGGGTCAGGTGTAACATTTCAGTTTTGCCCATCTGTCTCCAAGGTCTAGGGCAACACTGAAATTTGGTCCGGTTCAGGGTTTCAAGAAAACCCACACTGCATGTACCTCAGGTCTCACCCTGGTAGCTGAGACAAGCCACCCCAACCAACTTGGCGGCACATCAGTGTCAGCTTTGGCAAGATAAATCTCCCCAGATCTATCCAATGGCTGTGAAGATTCTAAACTAACACGAGTCTCATTAGTGTCCAATTTAAGGGTATTACATAGAAAAACACCATAATAACATGAATCAAATATGTATTTTATTCATTTACAATAAATGTCATAATGTACATCAAGCTTATTGGAGCTAAAGGCATACACTGTCTAACAGTCCATAAGGTTCTGGTTTAAGGTGAGGATGCAAGACCCAACAAGTATCGTTGGTATGTCTCTCTCCCCCATAGTCTGAGCACTTTAGATTTCTTTTATCTACCTCTTTCCCTCCTTTTTGTTTGGCTGAAACAAGTGCCGAATGTTCACCCAGCTGTGGAGGGGCTTCTACCTTCATTTCTTTTCTCTAGATCTCCTCATTTCTAAGTAGTAAACATGCTGCAAAGAGGGAAGTTCATCTCTCCCCAAGATCTGAGAACTGATGCTCTCATAAGAAGAGTTGAGTCCAAGAAGAAATTTGAACACTCTCATTTCCTCAATTTGCTTTTGGTGCATTTTCTTGGTCCTCAGAATTCTTCCAATCAAGAACAAGATGATGATCAAGCTCTTCCCAAAGCCCCTTAAGAGTAGCAAAGCAAGTTGCAACTGATAAACTTCCTTGAGTCAAGGCTGCAGTGTCTTGTGTCAGTCTAAAAATTCTTGCATTATTTTTCCTTTGTCCATGGGTGGTAGATAATTTCTCCCAAATCTTATGAGTTGTAGGATAGTGTTGGATTGTCCTAGCAATCTTTGGTGTCATGGAAGATAACATCCATGTCATAACAAGTGAATTTTTTTGCCCAAGTTCCATATGTAGGTTCTTCCTTCTTAGGTCCTTTGACTTGTATTCATCTAATTTCACATTAGTGATCTGAAGATTTGGGAAGCTAGTGTTCTCCATGTTGAATAAGCTTTCACTTGGCTGACTTTCCTTGGAGGTTACCTCACTAGAGTTTGAGGACATAATGAACTGTTTCTGATGTGAAATTTCACCCAAAAAACAGAAGAGAACAATCAGTGCTACCGGCATGTAGACTGGAGAATACTTCAACACAAAACAGCAGGAAAAAAATAGAGGAACTTGGGCTGCAACACAAAACAAACACCTAGTCTGCAACCAGACACTGTTCAGCTTCTAAAAATTTGAAGTAGAGGTCAACAACCTGTACTCCACTCCCAGTCTGATGGAAGCCTCTAACCGAACATAAAAGGTCTTCCACAAAGATATCTGAAAACCTTCTTGGACTGCACCTTCCTGCAGTTCAAAATCTTAACCTGCTTACTGCAGGTTACTCTAGTAGTCCAGAGACTACTCACAGCTTATCTTGCCCTATTGGAGAATTACCGAACCTCTTCTAGGTTTCCTTGGATCTTCTCCCAAGGGAAAGCCCAAGAAAGCAACTGGGTTTGGAGAACCACGAGCAGAACTAAGGTTTCTTTACAACCTACGTAAAGAAAAGAAGAACAGTATATAAGATTTTGAATCAGTGAAGAGGATAGTATCAATGCTCTGATACCATGCCTGTATTTGTCTGTATTCAGTTCTATAGAAGAAGAAGAAGAAGAAGAAGAGAATAGAAGAAAAAGAGGTTTAGAAGAAATTGGTGGCTCCTCTCTCCAGCCCTCCAAGACAACTTTTATACTAGGGCAATAAGAAAGAGATACAATGACAAATCTGACCCAGATTAGTAGGCAGTAAGAAAACATAAAAACAAAGTAGACCCAGGCCCATTTAACCCAGGAAGGAAGTTATACAAGTAAATGTTATGACATAACATAAATAGGCCCAAGCCCACAATGCTAGACTGCACAACATTAAGTACTGATACACAAGGGCGTATCGATACTTTTGAACCTTGCATAGGACTCCCCAAGAAGATCATATTTCTCCCCTTCTACTGTTTCTGGTCAAGCATCATTATGCTCATTTCACAGACAAATTGCAAGATCAGTATACACAATTCTAACAACTATGCCCAAATCAATTCAATTTGTATGCTTAGAAAGTAAGAACATTTCCTATGTGTAAAAAAATGAACAAAATGGAAAAGAAAATATGGGAAAAAATTCATTCCCTATTTAAATGAAACAAACATAATCTAGCTCACGTGATACACTTTTATTAACATGAATATTTTATTTTGGAGTGCCAACTAGTCCAACAAGGACCCCTTAATTTTGCTAATGCTCTCTGCAGTGATATCTAGATAGTAAAGTGATTAAAAATATTAAGCAAAATCGAGGCATAAAAATGGACCATACCTGACAGCTAAGATAATCTTTACAAGCAAGAAAAGCTAGATTTTTTGAGGATGGCTTGGGAGATGTAAGTATTGAGACCTTAGTAGCAATTCCTAAAGATCCTTCACTTCCTATAACAATGAAGGTAAAGCCACATGTAATGATATCCTCTAGTAAAATATTATTTTGTTTTATGCTGAAGTAGGAATTTATCAGTAAGTTGGCATTGCATACCTATAAATAGCTGTTTCAAGTCATAGCCTGTATTATCTTTGCGCAAAGTCCCAAGCATGTCAAGCACAGTACCATTTGCTAGGACAGCTTCAAGACCTGAAAGACCAGAACAAGAGAAACAGGACGAAAGGAAATTTATACAGTATTCCTTTCAAAAGATGCAATCTTTTCTTTGGAAAAATAGTAACCACTAAAAGAATTTTGTTGCCAAGGATTGAAGCTGGGATTAAACCACTAGTTTAATTCTTATGCATGGTTTTGATTGAATTCCATAAGAGATCTGCATAATGCAGAGTTCTAGCATTCTATTATCAAACACATTGAAAATGTGACGAAATATACATATATATATATGCAAGCTAAAAGGTTGGTGTCACAAGTTCAAATGAACATGAGAGCTATCATCTGATGAAGGAAAGTTCCAGGAACAAGTAGGATAACTTCTTTACTTTCACTAATCAGACTAAATATATTTTATGCAGTGTCAGTGATTAATCAATGTACAGAAGTTCTCTAAGCTCCTCATCAAGAAGCTTCGTAGTGGATGCTGAGATACTTGAAATATTCAAGTATAGGGGCGTTCTCTTAACAATGAAATTTGATGATTGAGGCCCATATTAAGGGGCTCTAGATGATTGGAAATAGACTAGTGTATGTTGTTAACTTGTGAGTGGAAATATATTAACATAGAGAAGTGAATAAACATTCTAGTATTTTATCAGTTTAGTGGTGAAGCTAAATAAAGATCAGTGTCTACTTGGGTGACTGAATTATTAGAGTTGAAACTTTTTTTGGTCAATAAAGATAAATTTTATTAAACTTCAAATAGAAGGAATTACATCAAGGTGGAAAGTTCTCCACCAGAATAAAAGGAAAAGGAGGGAATTACATCGACAAGACCCCCCCTTTCAACTAATGCTATGCATCTTTATTCTTCTTAATATAAAAGATTTTTATTAAAAATAAAGAATAAATGAGATCCCCCCTTCCTCTTCATCCTCCTCCCCTTCCTCCTCCTAACCCCCCTCCTCTTAAGGAGGCTTATGCCTCCTTGTGTTCGGGAGGCTTACGCCTTTTGCGTTCTGAACTACGCCTCACGCCTCTAGATAGTGGAATGCCTCGCGTCACGCCTCCGCGTTTTAAAACATTTAGCATTTACTTAAAGTATCTGTTTTGGATACCTACTGATGTCTGATGATGGTATTATGCATGTTTATGCTCTTACACCCTCACCAAATTGAGCAGGATTGGTACTTGTGCACAACTCGAGGAAGGAAAGAAATAGCAACAAGTGTATCCAAGTTTACAAGGGTAATATTGTTAACTCACATCAATGTAAATAATTATGGATGATTTAATCATCCCTAACTTGGTTTTCACTCCCTAATCACATTTCTTATTTATCCTCTACCCATACCATGAAACATGATCACTTCTCATTAGTTACTTTTGAGAATGAGAAGTTGATTTATAGTCTGTGAATGGCCACCTTGTGCAAAAAATACCAAAGATAGGTCCATATCCTGTCCACACATCTAAAGACTGCAAATAGCTGATTAGCTAGGTACCAACATTGGGAAATTGCCCCTTTTTAGAAATAGATGCTAGGGAATGAATTCCAGACTATAGTCTTGGATTGTTCCATTCCTGTAATCAAGTCCCAACTGAAATAATCAAAGTTTTTATCAAAAGTACTAAGTGAATGGGATCTATAAGCAATACCTATTTATATTATATGTCAATATCAAAAAATGCACATGATTTATGTCCTTAAATAATAAAATCTTTCTCAGGCATTTGGAGATAGATGTTTTGGATCTTGTGAATAGTATTGTATAGACAATCATCTTTTTATATATAGTGCATAACTTTTGGCATTTGATGTGTCATCCTGACACCTCATTTTCTAAACCCTTTTGCTTTGGCTGCATCTATTTCAATTTAAAGGATCAGAAAACAAGGTTTTCTCTGTAAAAGAGGTGAAAATTGAAGGGATGAGAGATCCATCGTATGGACGCCCAAATCTTGCGGAATTAGGTGAGCGAATTTCAAAAATTTTTCTCTCCCTTCAACTGGGAATCGCATTCCCTATTTAGAAAATCATATTTTCAAGGATCAATCTTGAACCATAAACTGAACCAGATCTAAACAAAAGCAGTAGGAGAGAATTATACCTGATACGGAGAAATAATATCTCCCAATGGAGGTGTTCACGCCCAAGGAAGGATCCAAAGACTGCTCCCACTGAAGATGGCGCAGTGCAGGATGGAGCAGAATCAGCAGTGTTCTTCTCCAAGAACCTAGTCCTTCGCAAGAAATAGCAGAATGGCACGTGAGCACAGCTTCCTATCAGTCCTTTCACAAAGAACTGATATCAAGATCAAATCTTGACTTCTCCCACTGAACTGGAGATCGAACTGGCAAGGTAGGCGGCAGGAAGAAGGAGGCGGCAAGAAAGAATTTTGCAGGGTTGCTTAATTCTTTCTTCTGTGATTTCAGCTCTAAAGAGGATGTGAATATGTGTCTTCTAAAGGCTCCCGCCCCTTCCTTCTTTTGTAACCCTAAAGGATCAACTCCTAATCCAATTAGGAGTTGCTGATCCAAATCATATTTGGATCAGACATCCCTTTAGGTGATAAGGATAAACCCTTATCTTATCTACAGATTAGATCAGCCTTCTCCTAATCTCATTAGGAGGTTTCTAGATCTGAATCACATTCAGATCTGGACTCTCTGAGTGGATAGGGTTAAGACTCTATCCTATCTGCTGATCCATCTCAGAATTCGCCCCATGTTTAACTAATTAAAACAGTCCAGTTTGAAATGGGCTTTAGGCCCATTAAGGTCATGTGCTCACTTAGCCTTCTTAACTGCTGCCCAGTTGGGCTTCCTTGTATGGCATGGGACCCAAGCATTGATTTACACATCAGCCACATGGGTTCAGCCCAGCCTTTGTTACAAGGCCTGGCCGAATACACTGTTATGGATAGTGCACCCCCTGAAACTCATCAAATGGGCTCTATGGGCCCAACACTTACCCTAAGTGGTCCTTGGGCCAAGCCACTTTGTAACACCCAGGGACTGTGAGCAGATGCAAGATTAGCCCATCAAGTATTATTCTCAATGGTCTTACACTCAACCTCTCAGCCCATAATGATCAAACACTGCCCGACAAGAGAGAACCTCTCCCTCGGCTGCAAGGAACAGTGTCGCACTCTCTACTTATATGGATACCGGGAATTAAAACCTTTTGCAAACATTTTAGAAACCATAATGTATATATACTTTTATATCTCATATAAAATATATTTTGCAAGACAAATCTCAACGATTGAAATCGGCTGTCGGCAGTCTTGGTTTCCATCAAAGAGAGTGCATCTCCGATCATTACCTTTGTCCGACAAAGGGGCTGATCCTGTCACTATGATCACCCACTCAGATGAATTCTCAGACTGTCCCAACATACCCAGGTTTTGACCCCCGCTAAGGATCTCACTGATTGGTACATCAAAGACAACCCAATCCGACACCTAGTGCAGTATCATAATCGAGTCTAGGGGTCGGGGTGTAATTTTCCAGTTTTGCCCATTAATCTCTATGGTCCAGGGCAATACTAGAAATTTGGTCCGGTTCAAAGATTCAATTGATCCTACACTGCATGTGCCTAGGGTCTCACCCTGGTAGCTGAGACAGGCCACCCCAACCGACTTGGTGGCACATCAGTGTCAGCCTTATCAGGATAGGTCTCCCCAGACCGACCCACTGGCTGTGAACATTCTAAACTAACACGAGTCTCATTAAGTGTCCAGTTTAAGGGTATTACATAGAAACATACCAAGGGAACATGAATCAAATATGTACTTTTATTCATTTACAATAAACTCATAATGTACATCATTCTGATTGAAGCTAAGGGCATATAAAACTGTCTAAAAAAAGTAAAGCTGAGATATTTCAAAGTGACTATCTTGAACCCATTTCACATTGAAAAAGCATGGTCTTCAATGAAATTCTCGTCATCCATAAAAAAAAAGCAAAATAAATAAATAAAATCCTAACCATGTACCTCATAGTTTCACCATGCAGATATCAGCATTACAATATAAAACAAAAAAATTTACATAAAGAACAATACTATCTTTTAAGACAAATAATATTTGTTGTTATCCTTACCTAAGACATTCCCATGAAGTGATCCATAACGTACAAAATGCAAACCTCCAGCATTAGTTGATACATTTCCCCCAATTTGACAACTTCCCTTTGCACCCAAGTCAAGTGGCATCATAAACCTGAAGATAAACAGTAAAGCTTATCTAATGCATCCTACCCAAAATATTGGCATCAAGAGAGCTCTATTAAATATGCAGATAAATTTTTTCTTTGGATCAGAAACTTGAAATTTCTACCATAAGTCATGGGAAAGGGTGAGTATATAAGGAGAATATAATTGGCATGGACAAAAACTTTTTACAAATAACCATTTATCCAACAATAAACACCTTTCAAGAATGCTAAAATTGCTATTTGCTACTATAGAGAGATTTCTCATCCAACTCTCATTTTGCCAAATGCCAATTCAGAAGGAATGGTATTGGTGCACAGATATGCAATACAAAGATATAGGTATCTGACACAAAAGCATGTGGATGTCTGGTTTCAAGTATGCCAGTATGTGTATGTACCATATGTCTACTATGTTTGTGCTAGTCTATGATAGGAGAATAGTCATTCTCTTGGATATTAGCAGAAAAAGTTTGCAGGAAGTAAAAAACAAAAACAGGAACAACATCCAATAAACAAGACTCTTCTCCAATACATCAAGCCCATCCCCTTGACTCCAGTTCACAATATTTGTTATCTGAACAATTTAACTTTTTAATTGTTACAAAAGAAAAGTATTGTCTTGGTGCAGAAAAGTAAAAAGGAAGGAGAGAAGAGAGATGAGAGAAAAATGAAAGAGATCCAAAATAATAGGCTGGCGGCGCTAGCTATATTATTTATATGTGTAGGGCGACCATTACATAAAGGTATAAAGACAGATGTGCCCTTGAGGCACATAAACCGATGATTACATCAAAAGGTAAATTGCAAACCAGCCCATGCAATCAGAGTGCTGTTTTACTAACTTGTGTTGAATCAGTTAGTGGTAATTTTGAACATATCCTGGAGAGTGCTGTTTTACTAGCAATGATGTGAGTCAGTCCACCACCAATCTTCTTATCTCTATTTTAATGCTGAATAACTCTTCTAGAAATATCTCCTTTCCTAGGCAGTGTTTGGTATTGTGTTTGTTGCCCGAGGAAACATTTTCACCTTGGAAATCAGAAGAGCAGGTGAGTTTTGCACATAGTTCGTTACACAATTGCTTATTCTGGTTTAATACACCTAGGTGCCATTAGACGCCACATAGTACAAAAGAGTTGAAAATGCCCCTGGGAGTAAGAAACCTCAAAAAGTTGTTTTCACCAAAAGTCACTTTCATAGAAACTGAGGTAAAAGAAACACAACCACTTTTACTTGAACCAATCCTACCAAATAAGAAGTTGCTCAAAATGCCTACATGCCGCTGACATGGCAGTGTTTCCTGGGAAAAGAACCACACTACCAAACACCTACCTGGAGGGTTAGGCCCATAAAAGCATCCTTCAGATTTTTGAGGTTCAAAAACATGGAGTAGTAGCCAAAAATTTCATCAATGGTTCAACAACATCCCTATGGATTAAAGGCCCCCTAGAAAGGGACTCAAAGTCCTTGAAGCCCAAATGCTTGAGCCAATCTACAATCAAACTCAAAATGTTCCAACTTGTCAATTAAAAAATAAAAATAAGTAGATTATGTTACATATACCTCAGAATGCTTTGAAGCCTTTGCTCATTCCAAAAACCTATATTTATTGATCCTCTCAATGGCTCCTCAATTTTCTATCTTGATCTCTCCCTCTTTTCTTAGGTCATTCTGCAATTGCACTTAAGTTTGAGATTTGGAAACCTCTGTTGTGACATAGGTGCAGGGGTAAAGGTTGTGTAGATCTGTCCCTCCCCAGACCCCGCATTGGCAGGAGACTCATGCACTAGGCTACTCTTTACACTTGCCAGCCCTTTTTTATCCTTTTCTCAGGTTTGAAGGACAAGGTAACACTTTACATGGCCAACACCTCAGCAGTTACTTCAACCTCATAGCCCTTAACTGGTGCTACATCTAATCCTCTCTAACCATAAGAGAAGGGAAGATTGCTTTACTAGACAGCCTAAAGACCCTATGATGATAAAAGGACTACTCATTGTGCCTTGCAAAGATACACCATCCTTAGTGGAAAAGGAAATACGAAAGAGATCCTCAGAGAACCTCTTATATATGGATGACTATGTCACAGATTCATGGTATGCATTCCCAATTGTAGGATATTTTACAAAGCTGTAGATATGATGGGCCAAATGGGCCTTAATCTTTTTATTTTATTTGTGCTGTTAATGATGTGTTTTGTTTAGTTAGTGGGCCTTAGTTTATGGGTCAGTTTTGTTTTTCTTTTATTATCTTTATTGAGTAGCCACCCCACTGAGGGCACCCTTGAAACTGTACCTGAATTGCAATCAGGTTTAATAAAAGTGTTTTAGGGGACTGAAGAGAGGATCAAATAGCTCTCTTCTTTCTTCCTCTTCCTTCCATTCTCTTCTCCTTCTGAACTCTTTCTTCTTCCACCTTCTTTTTTTTCTTCTGGTTTGTTTTCAGATTTATTACAGGTGTTATTTACAACTCTCTGGTCTTACCTCCTCTACATCCCAAATAAGCCCTCTAGAGGACACCCAATGCACTATCCAACTTCTATGTGTAGAGAGGATGAGGGGTAGCTTTGTAATTTTTCTCTTTTATTTGGCTCTTTTGTATATCTCTTTGTACATTACTGTACATATCTCACACTTGTAAGGACAGAACTGTCCATTCTCACATTAATATATAAATATCTTTTTCTGGGCGTGTGGTACTGTACACACCCATCCATTTTCGTGTGACTCTCTTGTCTCTTCTCTTCTTCGACTGAAACTGACATGGTATTAGAGCAGGTTGCTCTCTGATCTTATTCTTGCTTCTTTATCACTTTCTGTGGGTTGTAATCTCATCTCTCTACTGAGATATACTGAACCCTTCAACCATGGTTCAAAGTATCGATACGATACGCCCAATACGAGGCATATCGTATTGTATCTTTTGAAAAAGATACGGTCCGAAACACCTGTTTCTAGGTGTTTCGGACCCCCAACTTTTTTTAATAATAAAAAATATCTTATAAGCTTCCCCAAAAAACTAAACTTTGAAAAAAAAACTAAAAAAAAGTATGTATCGGCCGATTCTAAGTACCGATACGATACAACCGAAACTCGTATCGTATCGATACTTTGAACCTTGCCTTCAACTGGTGGAGTGTATAGGGTTGTTTTTGAAGGGATGGGAGATCCATCATATGGATGGCTGAACCATGCAAGGTGGCTTGGCGAATTTTCAAAAATTTCTTTCTCCCATCCGGGAGTCCTATTTCCTGATTTAGAAAAAACTGCATTTTTCAAGGTTCATTCTTGAAACAAACCGGACCAGATCTGAAACCAAAATTAAGCAAGTAGGGAAATACCTTATACGGAATAATAGTAACTCCAAACGTAGGTGTTCACGCCCAAAGAGTTGACCAAAACCCACCTCCACTAAAAATGACACAACTTATGCTGAGGCAAGATCTGTAGGATGGTTCTTCAACAAGAACCCTAATTCTTCAGCAAGAATCAAGCAAGGGGCTGGTAAGCACGACTTTAAATTATTTCTTCTAGCAAAAAACAATAACAAGAACTATTCTTGATCAGATCCAAGAATGGAGATTGTGGTACAGGAAGAAGAGAGAAAGGGAGAGAGGAGAGGAGAGACGAGAGGACTGAGAGCCCAACAAGATACTACAGGTGAAGCAATATGTTATTATTTTTACTAGGGCGACAACAACTAAACATAAAGAAAGGAAAAGTACAATAGTACCCCTGCGGTACAATACATATATAAAATAACATCTGTTAACACTCCCCCTCAAGTTGGCGCATAGATATCAATCATGCCCAACTTGTCACATAGATCATGATGCCTTGTGTGGTGTAGTCCTTTTGTAAAGATGTCTACAAGTTGGTCCTCAGAGCTGACATAGGGAGTACACACTTCGCCTGTGATGACTTTCTCTCTGATAAAATGCTTGTCGACTTTGATGTGTTTTGTTCTATCATGTAGCACTGGGTTAGCAGCAATGTTTATGGCTGCTTTGTTATCACAGAATAGGGTCATAGGCTTGTCCACTAGAAAACCCAACTCACTCAACAGATTCTTTATCCACATACTTTTAGCCACTCCATGAGCCATTGCACGATATTCAGCTTCAACACTGGATCTAGCCACCACACTTTGCTTTTTACTTCTCCAGGTAACAAGGTTTCCTCCTATAAAGGTGCAGTAGCCACTAGTAGACTTTCTGTAATTTAGAGATCCAACCCAATCTGCATCAGTATACACCTCAACTTTCAAATGCCCGTGTCTTTGAAACAACAATCCAGCACCTAGAAACCTTTTAAGATATTGGAGGATTCTTTCTGCTGCTTCAAGATGAGTGGACATAGGTGCATGCATAAACTGGCTAAGGGCACCAACAGCATAAGCAATGTCTGGGCGGGTCATAGAAAGATATAACAATCTCCCTACAAGTCTCTGAAACTGTTTCACATCCTTGATAGGTTCACCTTGGCTGTCACCTAATTTATGGTTGGGATCAATGGGAGAGTCAACTGGCTTCACTCCCATTTTTCCAGTGTCCTGGAGTAAGTCTAGGACATACTTCCTTTGGGAAATGAAGATACCCCTTTTTGAGCGGGCAACTTCAATTCCAAGGAAGTATCTGGGAGGCCCTAGATCCTTTACTTCAAACTATGTGGCAAGAAAACTCTTCAACCTCTGGATTTCATCCTTCCAGTCACCAGTGACAATTATATCATCAACATATACTATCAAAGCAGCAATTTTACCTTCTCCTCTTTTCACAAACAGTGTGTGATCAGATTGACATTGCTTGTATCCTTTCTGCTGAACCGCAACATGGAATCTGCTGAACCAAGCTCTTGGTGATTGTTTCAGCCCGTATAAAGACTTCTTCAACTTGCACACCTTCTGTTCATTGCCTTGAGCCTGGAAACCAGAGGGTTGTATCATGTAAACTTCCTCTTCAAGATCACCATTCAAGAATGCATTCTTGATATCAAGCTGATGTAGATCCCAGTCCAAGTTAGCAGCAAGAGAGAATAGAACTCTAATGGAGTTCATCTTGGCAACAGGAGCAAAAGTCTCTACATAATCAACTCCGTACACTTGTGTAAATCCCTTTGCCACTAAACGAGCTTTATACCTCTCCACCGTGCCATCAGCCCTATGTTTGACGGTGAACACCCATTTACATCCAACTAGATCCTTTCCCTTAGGAAGATCTACAAGTTCCCATGTGCCATTTTTATGAAGGGCATTAATTTCTTCCTTCAAGGCATCTGCCCATTCAAGTACTGAAAGAGCTTCTGCCACATTCTTAGGGATAGGGAAGCTGTCAATGGAAGTAAGAAATGCATGAAAGGAGGGTGAAATGTTTTCATAGGAAACAAAGTTGGAAATGGGGTGCTTAGTGGTGCACGATCTAACACCTTTCCTGTGAACAATAGGACGGTCAAGGTCATTAGCAATAGAGGTATCAATTGTAATGAGGTCAGGGACATCATTGGGAACCACGGTACTTGAGTGAGTATGATCCGCCCCCGAGGAGTTTGATGGCACAAGAGGTACAACTTCTAGATTCTCCACAGCTCTTGAATTTGGTTGGCCTTTGCAACGACGGGAGAAGACACGAAAAGGTGGAGGATCAGGAAGAGGAGGTAGCTGAACCAGTTTCTCCTCATTCCTACACTCCCCCTGAGGAGAAACAGGAAAAAAAGGCTCATTCTCAAAGAAAGAGACATTCATGGAAACATAGAATTTCCGAGAAACTGGATCAAAACGGTATCCCTTCTGAGTGAAGGAGTACCCTAGGAATATGCAAGGAATAGCACGAGAATCCAATTTCCCACGAGTGGGAGACAAATTTTGGACAAAGCACCGACAACCAAATACGCGAGGAGGAATGGGAAGAAGGGGGGCCTTAGGGAAGAGAAGCTGATGTGGGGCTTTGCACTCTAACCAACGAGAGGGCATACGGTTAATGAGGTAGGTAGAACAAAGGACAACCTCAAGCCAAAAACGTTTGGGGACATTTATATGGAGTAGTAAACCCCGGGCCACTTCAAGGAGATGTCGGTTCTTTCGTTTAGCAACACCATTTTGTTGCGGTGTTCTGGCACAAGAGCTACGGTGAAGTGAACCACACGAAGCAAAGAATTCCGTAAGATCACTATGAAAATACTCTTTCGCATTATCTGACCGAAAAATTTGGATTTCAGTTTGAAATTGAGTGAAGACCATCCGTTGAAAATCTTGGATAGTTTTTGGTACTTCTACCCTGGTTCGCATGGGATATACCCAAGTATATCTAGAATAGTCATCAATGATGGTAATAAAATACTTGTAACCACTCTCAGATGGTAAAGTAACAGGGCCCCACACATCAGAATGAACAATGTGAAATGGAAATTCAGATTTACTATTTTTTGGAAGAAAGTGAGTTCTACAATGTTTATTCAATTGACACGTTTGACAAGAGAAATCTGAAACGGACACTGACTTAAACAGATCTAGAAACACAACTTTCAAAGACTCAAAAGACAAATGACCAAGGCGACAATGCCATAAATAAACTTGACTCTTATAGGACTGACTCATAGACTCTATAATATGAAGACCAGCCTTATTCTCCAGCATGTAAAGTCCATCAACCATACGTCCTCTACCAATCATCCTCCCCGAGGCCAGATCCTGGATCACACAATAAGAAGGGAAAAAGGTCACTGAGCAGTTTAAGGAATTAGTAACACTACTAACAGAGAAAAAATTAATGGGAAATTTTGGAACATGTAAAACATCAGAGAAGGTAAGGACAAGGGGAAGAGAGACGGTTCCTTGACCAGCTATGGAAGCGCATGATCCATCAGCTAGTCTCACCTTGTCTCTTCCAGAAAGAAGGTGATAGGTTTGAAAGTAAGAGGACGTACCAGTCATGTGTTTTGACGCTCCAAAATCAATGATCCATGGAGAGTCAAGGGTATGAGAAGCAACATGGAAAGCTGTGGCAGAGTTACCTGATGTAGACGCAAATGAGGTTGAGGAAGGAGCATCCATCTAACGAATTGCTCTACCATAGAGCTCTAAATGGTCATGGAAGGAATTCAAAATATCCTCCTTTGGGTCAGATCCAGATGAATGTGTCCGAGTCACAGTATGGATGGGGGGCTGATTCTCTCAAATAGCTATGTTGGCCATAGTGTGTTTCTTTGTACCTTGCTGTCCTGACCTTTTATTCACATCTGAACTTTGCTTCTTATTCAAATCTTGAGCCCATTTCAGCTTTCCATGAAGATCCCAGCAGGTATCTCAGGTGTGTCGGGGCTTCTGGCAATGAGTACACCACAATTTTTCTTTGTCATCCATTTTTTTCTGAAGATCTCCTTTCCTAGAAGAATTTCCTCCACTAGTAGTAACACTCCCTTTCGCGGCCAACACAACTGCATCTCCACCAGAACTATTCATCAAATTCCTTTTGCTTTCTTCAGATTGTACAAGAGCATAAACTTCCTGGACTGATGAAAGATCTTTAGAACCGAGGATCTAGACCCTAATAGACTCATATGTAGGGTTCAAATCATGTAAGAAAGCAAACACTCTCTACTGGGAGACGAGTTTTTTGTACAGTTTTGCATCTTCATCACACTTCCATTCCACACTCTGATAATGATCCAACTCCTTCCAGACAAAAGTCAAGTAAGAGTAATATACAGATAGACACCTCTCCCCCTGTTTACAAGTAGACGATTTTGCCTGTAGTTGGTAGATTTTTGCATAGTGTCGCAGTTCCGAATATGTTGATTTTGCTTGTTCCCAGATCTCATTTGTCATTTCAGCCCACATGAAATTCCTCCTTATTTGAGGTTGCATAGAGACTAAAAGCCAAGACATAACCATGCTGTTTTCCTGATTCCATCTATCATATTCAGGACTCCCAAAGTGTGGTTCTTTAATTCTCCCATTAATATAACCTATCTTCCCCCTTGCAGTGATGTACAGCTTGATCCCTCTTGACCACTCTAAATAATTTAAACCATCAAGAGGGACAACAGCCATGGGAAAGGATAGGTCCACACCCCCACTCATTCCATTCAGCATTGAGGAAACTCCGGATGTGGCAGAATCTTCACCACTCATGATTTCAGATTCAAAAACAACACCCAAAAAGAGGAACACAGCCTCAACAAGTTGTTACAGAAGGTACCAGCCACTTCCAGACCTTCAGTCCACCAAAAAACTACTATTGCAGCACATAAACAAGGTCCTTATGACCTACGGTTTCATAGGGATCCAAGAAAAACTGCTGTTGCAGCACATAAACAAGGTCCTTACGACCTATGGTTTCATAGGGATCAAACGACCCCACAACAAGAAGAAAAAGAAAAGGGTGAAGCTCACCTCACACCTCGGCAGACCTAGTACAGGTCCAGTACAGGCACACGACCAGAAAGGAGAAGAGAGTAAACAAAAGGTACTTCAGTCAAACCTCAGGGCAGCCGAACAGCAGATGAGAACAAAGTAAAAGAAGGTTACTTCAGTCGAACATCAGGGCAGCCGAACAGCAGATGAACAGCAGATAATAACTTCATGAGCATCAGATGATAACTTCTGAAAGTTTCAATCGAACATCAGGGCAGCCAAACAGCAGATGGACAGCAGATGATAACTTCTGAAAATCTGTCACCCTCGAAACAAAGTCTTCTACATGCTAGAAGAGGAAAAGACAGACTGCTCGACTTCACCCTTCAAACCTGGACGTCCTGCTCTGATACCATGTTGTACAGGAAGAAGAGAGAAAGGGAGAGAGGAGAGGAGAGACGAGAGGACTGAGAGCCCAACAAGATACTGCAAGCGGAGCAATATGTTATTATTTTTACTAGGGAGACAACAACTAAACATAAAGAAAGGAAAAGTACAATAGTACCCCTGCGGTACAATACATATATAAAATAACATCTGTTAACAGAGATCGAACTGGGTAGGGGGCGGCAAGAACTGGGAAGAATTCTGCAGATTTCTGAGTGCGTAAAACTGATGAATTTGAAGGGATGGGAGATCCATCAGATGGATGGCCGAACCCTGCAGGATGGTTAGGCGAAATTTCAAAAATTTCTTTACTCCCATCCGGGAATCCTATTCCCAATTTAGAAAACTGCATTTTCAAGGTTCGTTCTTGTAACCAAACCGGACCAAATCTGAAACCAAATTAAGGGAGAGATATACTTGATACGAAATCCACGCAAGAATGCTCCTCCCAACGTAGGTGTTCACGCCCAAAGAGTGTACCAAATTCTCCCTCCACTGAAGATGACACAGCTTAGGATGAGGTGGATCAGTAGGTAGTTCTTCACCAAGAACTAGTGATTCTTCAGCAAGAATCGAATGGAACAGTGAGCACAGCTTCTAAATTGTTTCTTTTGGCAAGAAACAATATCAAGATCGAATCTTGATCCAATCCAAGAACTGGAGATCGAACAAGGTAGGGCGGCAAGAGCAGGAAGAAAAAAGAGCAGAAGGCAAGAGCAGTCTAACTATGTTGTCTTCTCTCTATATTCAGTGAATGTGTTTTTGAAGGTTTGCCCAACTCTCTTATTTATAGCCTTAAAGAGACAATTTCCTAATCTCATTAGGAGTTTCCTAATCCAAATCTTTTATTTGGATCTGGACTCTTTAAGTGATAAGGATAATCCCTTATCTTATCTGCAGATAAAGATTAGCCTTCCTAATCAAATTAGGAGTTTCTTTGATCCAAATCTTTATATGGATCTAGACTCTTTAAGTGCATAAGGATAATCCCTTATCTTATCTACTGATCCAACTCCCAGATCCACCCCTATATTAATCTAGTTCGAAATGGGCTTTTAGGCCCACTAAGCTTTCAGGCTCACTTCCACTTTAATGCTAGCTAGCTTGGCTCTCTTTGTATCGCGTGGGACCCTATCATTGATCAACACATCAGCCACATGGGTTCAGTCTAGCCTCTTGTTACAAGTCCTGGCCGAATTCACTGCTGAATACAGTGAACCCCTGAGTCCATCACTATGGACTCTTAATGGGCCCAACATTTACACTAAATAGTCCTTGGGTCCAGCCATCTTATAAAGGCCCAAGGATTGTGGGCAGATGCAAGATTAGCCCATTAGTTATAACCCTTAATGATCTTACACTTAACCTCTCAGCCCATAATGATCAAACACTGCCCGACAAGAGAGGACTTCTCCCTCAGCTGCAAGGTGCAGTGCTGCACTCTCTACTCACATGGATCCCAAGAATTAAAACCTTTTGCAAACAACTTGTGAAACCATAATATATAAGTATATCTCTATATAAATGTATTTTGCAAAACAAATTTCAAACACATTTGAAATCCACTGCCAGCAGTTTAGGTTTCCATAAGAGAGTGCATTCCCCAATCATTCACTTTGTCCGACAATGGGGCCAATCCTGTCACTATGATCACCCACTTAGGTGAATTCTCAGACTACCCCAACATACTCAGCTTTTGACCCCCTCTAAGGATCTCACTGATTGGCATATCAAAGACAGCCCAATCTGACACCTAGTGCAGTATCATAATCGAGTCTAGGGGTGTAGTGTAACATTTCAGTTTTGCCCAAGGTCCAGAGCAATACTGGAATTTTGGTCCGGTTCAAGGTTTCAAGAAAACTCATACTGCATGTACCTCAAGTCTCACCCTAGTAGCTGAGACAAGCTACCCCAATCAACTTGGTGGAACATCAGTGTCAGCCTTGGCAGGATAAATCTCCCCAGATCTATCCAATGACTGTAAAGATTCTAAACTAACACGAGTCTCATATGTGTCTAGTTTAAGGGTATTACACAGAAACACACCATAATAACATGAATCAAATATGTACTTTATTCATTTACAATAAATGTAATAATGTACATCATGCTAATTGGAGCTAAGTGCATACACTGTCTAACAGAATTCGCCCCCTATTTATAGCCTTCTTTGGATCAGCCTCCTAATCCAATTAGGAGAGAGTTTCTTGATCCAAATATGATATTTGGATCTGGACTCTTAAATGGATAAGACTTATCTTATCCTTTAGGTAATTCTGACCAGGTTATATGTAAGAATTCACCCCCTTTTAACTAACTTACTTAAGCCCAGTTCAAAATGGGTTTTAGGCCCATTTAGTCACATAGCTCACTTTCCCTTTAAATACTGGCTAGCTTGGCACTCTTTGTATGGCGTGGGACCCTAGCATTGATCTACACATCAACCACATGGGTTCAGCCCAACCTCTGTTACAAGGCCTGGCCGAATTCACTACAAAACACAGTGAACCCCTAAGTCCATCAGTATGGGCTCTTAATGGGCCCAACATTTACACTAAATGGTCCTCGGGTCCAACCACCTTATGAAGGCCCAAGGACTGTGGGCAGATGCAATATTAACCCATCAGGTATTACCCTCAATGGTCTTACACTTAACCTCCCAACCCTTAATGATCATACACTGTCCGACAAGAGAGGACCTCTCCTTTGACTGCAAGGTACAGTGTTGCACTCTCTACTCACATGGATCCTAGGAATTAAAAACTTTTGCAAACATTTTGTGAAACCGTAATATATATGTATATCTCTATATAAATATATTTTGCAAAACAAATTTCAACAAATTTGAAATCAATTGCTGGCAATTTAGGTTTCCATCAGAGAGAGTGCATTCCCCGATCATTCACTTTGTCCAACAAAGGGGCTGATCCTGTCACTATGATCACCCACTTTGGTGAATTCTCAGACTGCCCCAACATACCCAAGTTTTGACCCCATCTAAGGATCTCACTGATAGGCATATCAAAGATAACCCAATCCGACACCTAGTGCAATACCATAATCGAGTCTAGGGGTCAGGTGTAACATTCCAGTTTTGCCCATCTATCTCCAAGGTCCAAGGCGTTAATGGAATTTGGTCCGGTTCAGGGATTCAAGCAAACCCACACTGCATGTGCCTCATGTCTCACCCCGGTAGTTGAGACAAGTCACCCCAACCCACTTGGCAGCACATCAGTGATGAGAGTTTGGGCTTTCGCAGATTCGGCCTGCATCGGAGTCAAATCCGGGCCCGAAGTCAGGGCAAATTTGTAGGAAGGCCCAATCCGCAGCTGAAGCCCAACTTGCAAAAAAGCCTGGTAGCAGCCCAATTCGCAGAGGAGGTCTAATACGAATCCAAGAACAAGAAACTGAGAAGAGTCCTTCCAGATCTAAATTCTTGATGTAATCTTATAAAGATAAAGGGATTGAGTTCACTAGATAAATAGATAAGAGTAGGATTAGACTAGGACTTTCTATTCTTGCAAGATAAACTTCAAGAAGAAGTAGGAGACCACCCCCTCCCCTTTAAGCTATATAAAGGGGAGGGCGGACCAGCTTTAGGCATCACTCAATCTCTGGATTGAATCAAGAAGCAAAGGAGCAATCAATCAAGAAAGGAGAAAACAAATCAAGAAACTTGGGGAAAGTGATCAAGAATTCAAGAAACCTCAAGAAGAAGGTGGCGGCAAGAAGAGGAGATCTCAACACCATGGGCGAATTCAAGAGTTCTTTCTTTCCCTTTGTTTGTTTTAATTCTTTTATCATGAACTGATTTGTTTCTTGCTAGGGCTGTGGAAAGCCTAACCAGGTTAATGAATATATTTTTATCTTTATGATTTATCCAAGATTGTGATTTTCATATAGTCTATGAATTATTGTGCTTAATGCAATTAAGAGCTTGGCCACCTCTTAATTGATTTGGGTTATGTGAATAAATCGATAGAGGAATTCACATAATCGACTGAATAATTCATAGTGTGAATTGAATGGTATATAGAGATATATATACATGATTCATCTGAATTTAATGGTTTTCCTCGAACTTAATGCACTTCCATGAGAACTCTACTCGAGAGATCGAAGGGTTACCTGATGGGCGTAGTTTTAGTATATCTCGAGAGAGAATATTAAATAAAATTGGAAAGACCTCAGCTTATGGGAATGACAAATAATCTTGGTTAATCGAATCCATTAATATTCATTACATTGGTTAGGTGGACCAAAAGCCCTAGCGATTTCATCCATTGCATATTCGGTTAGTGATCACCCTTGCTTCTATTTTCTTTTCCTAGTTTTTATTTTCAGTAGTCCTTGCTCTCTCAAATCTGAATTTCAATTGTCCAAATAATTAGGGAAGACTGTGGTTCTAATACTTATTTTGTTAAATCTCCGTGGGAATGATATTTTTTATACTACTTGATAACTAGTACACTTGCTAGGGTTATATTCATAACTATCAATTAGTGTCAGCCTTGACAGGATACATCTCCCCAGATCTATCCAACAGCTGTAAAGATTCTAAACTAATACAAGTCTCATAAGTGTCCAGTATAAGGGTATTACACACAAACACACCATATAACAGGAATCAAATATGTACTATTAGTCATTTACAATAAATGCACCAGTGCATCAATCTAATTGGAGCTAAGGTCATACATTGTCTAATAGTTTTTTATCAACCCTACCTACTGTACAGATAGAGTTTGAACTTTGCAAGAGAGATTTCATTAGATCTCTCTTCATTAGATCTCTCTTGGGAGATCTCAGATCAGGGCAAAACTTCAGATCTGGTGTCGCCTAGACCAGATCTATTTGTTGTACAAATATCTCTTGATTTGGTGATGTTTTGAAGGGGTTTTGATCCTCTTCCTTGGACGGCTGCTACTTACAGTTTCCTTTTTTGGACTGTTGATTTTTTTACTGAGGTTTCAGACTTCGTTTTCTTACTCTAAGGTGCTCAATGATTCCCAATGATTGTTATCTCCTTCTCAAGGTATTCCTCTCGACTTCTAGTGATTGTTATTATCTTTTCTATAGTCTTCCTTTGGTTTCTTGACTGAATATGGGATCTGAAAGGAGTGGCATCATATCTGTGAAATTCGATGGAACAAACTATGCTCTTTGGAAATTCCATTTCCAATTTTTTGTTGAAGGGAAGGGTATGTGGGGCTATCTGGATGGTACCACAACCATTCCTGATGTTACAGATGCTGAAGGGATGAAACAGTGGAAAATCAGTGATGCCCAAATAGTTTCCTGGATATTAAATTTAGTCACTGTCGATGTAGCTATTCCTATGAGAGGCCTGAAAACTGCTAAGGAGATGTATGACTACCTTGAAAAGGTGTATCAGCAGTCAAATATGTCCAAACAAAATCAAATTGAAATGGACATATTCTCATACACCCAGGGGGAGAGAAGAATACATGAATATTATGCTGGTTTTGTTAATCTATGGACAGAATATGAACTTGTTCATCTTGGGGCCACAACAACTGATTGTTGTGTGACAACTATGAAAAGGCATTTCAATCAAAGGAAGATCATGCACTTTCTTATGCACCTTAGACCCGACTATGAGTTGATAAGATCCAGCATACTCAGCAGGGAAAATGTGGCTGACCTAGACACCATATTGGGTGAACTATTAAGGGAGGAGACTAGACTATACACTCACTCCTCCCTTGATAGCAAGAAAGAACATGGACATGATATAGTTTTCCTAGCTACCAAGCCAAAGGGCAAAAAGGACTTCTCCAAGATGTAGTGCTATGAGTGCAAGGAGTTCGAACATGTGGCCTCTCACCGTAAGAAAAGGAATTTCTATACCTACTACAAACAACAGGATCACATCATTACTAAATGCCCTACCCGACCTCCCAAGAAGGGTCAATACAAGGCACTTCAAACAGTTACGGAGTCTTCATCCGACATTACTATCTCTTCCAACTCAGACTCAAAGGGGGAGCCTTCTGGTACTCTGATTGAGGATAAGATACGACAGCTTGTGTCTTCAGCTATTTCATCTGCCTTCTTTGCTATTGGACTGTCTGGTAAGTCTTATACCACTTGCTCCTCTCCTAGCCATATATGTATTATAGATTCTGGAGCCTCAAATCACATGATTGGGGCCTCCTTTGGTTAGACTCCTAAACCCTACCCTTCTACTGACTAGATTATTACTACTAGTGATGAATCATTAAAGATTGCTAGTTGTGATGATTTATTTCTTTCTACCTCTCAATCATCTTCCTTTCATCTCCCAAAAACCTTTTTTATTCCTTAGTTAACTACCAATCTTATTTCTATGGGTCAACTTGTTGATAATGGTAACTTTGTTCTATTTTCTCGTGATGGTTGTGTCATACAGGATCAGCGCACTGGGAAGGTGAAGGGGAAGGGGAGTAGGCTTGGGAGGCTGTTTGCTCTTGAGTTCGAGAAGAGACCTACATCCTCATCTTGTTTTCTTTCTACTACTAGTGATGTGTTACATTCTCGTTGTAATAATGTGTGGCATTTTTGGCATAGACATTTAGGCCACACACATGCTAAGAACTTGGATCATCTATTTTCTTCTGGTTGTTTACTTACTGTTAATTCTATTTCTAAGAATACTGATAAATCTTGCATAACTTGCAGTCTTAGTAAAATTCATATTTTACCTTTTCCATCTTCATCTGTGCATGCTACTGTTCCTTTCCAAGTAATACATAGTGACGTTTGGTCGTCTCCCGTTATATCTAGACTTGGATACAAATACTTTGTTTTATTTATTGATGATTGCACTAGATATACTTGGATTTATTTCCTTCGAAAGAAATCAGATGTACTTCCCACCTTTGAGAACTTTCACACCATAATAATGACCCAACACAATGCCACCCATTCGTTTTCTACATTCTGACTCGGGGGGAGAATATTTTGATGGAGAAAATGGAGAATTTCAGACCTATTTAAAGAAACATGGTATTCTATCCCAAAGATCTTGTTCAGGAACTCCTCAACAAAATGGAGTTGCTGAACGCAAGAACCGACACATCTTGAGTATGGTGAGATCCCTTCTTCTTGACTCCCATGTTCCCATTACCTTTTGGGTGGAGGCGGCCAACACTGCTATATATCTCATTAACTTCATTCCATCTTCAGTTCTTGGTAATTGTTGGTTCGGCTGGTTTAGTGTTTATGTTAGTCATATTTGTGTCTTAAGTTCTTAGTTATTGGGCCTAAACTTGTTTAACTTTTTATTTGTCTAGGTGTCTCATCACTAATCAGGGGCATTCTAGTCCATTCATGTAACATTACTTTGTAAACATCTATATAAGATTGTAGGGCTGGCTGAAGTGAGGAGGCCGCCATTCTCAAATCTTCTTCTTCTTCTTCTTCTTCTTCTTCAGCTATTGTTTTCCAGCAAACATGGTATCAGAGCACTAATCCGTCTGTCTGGTTACAACCGCCTCTTTTCTCCTCTTCTCTATTCCTTTTTTTTTTTCTCTCTCTCTCTCTCCTATCTTGGCCGCTGTGAAGAAACCCTAGGGCTGACCGTAGAACACAGCAAGGTCTGTATCTAGGGTTTCCCTTGGTTGTAGGGCCCAAGAGGAGTTTGTTCCAGAAGCTTATGCCCTACTAGACACCCTATAGCAGGTAGTAGCCATTCGGCTGCTAAGAGAGATCTGTGTGGAACAGATCTAGGTGGAAGGACTAAATGAGACAGTCCTAGTACAGATCGTAAGGGTGGTCACAGTCTACGACAGCAGAAGTCAAAGTCCAGCCTAGTCCAGAAGAGTTCACACATTACAGAGGTGGATTGTTCTTGGTTTCAGACCTGTTACGAGGGGTTCTCAGACTTGTAACAGCTTCGGTAAGTCTGAAATCGTGTTCTTTGTACTGAGTTTTCAATTGTGATCACTGTAAGAGGAAGGAGATGTCTTCAATATCGGGAGAAGTGTCTTCTAGGGATAATAGAACTAGTGGGAGGTCTTCTAATCTGGAAAACCCAAATCTGCACAGCTTGCAGATCACCAGTGTATTGTTGGATGAATATAACTTCAGAGAATGGTCTGTTTCAGCCATGCTCTTCATTACTTCCCGGGAACTTACGGGTTATTTAGATGGACAGAAGAAGGAACCTAAAGTGGGTAGTGTGGAGTACGCAATATGGCGTAAGGAAAATGTTATTGTTATGTCCTGGCTGCTTGCTTTGATGACTCCAAGAGTGGCCATGACTGTTCAACACTTTCCCACTACTGCTAAGATTTGGGAGAAAGTGTCTAAAACTTATGGACAAAGAAAGAACAATGCAAGAATTTATAGGCTAAACCAAGACATTGCTGCATTGAGACAATGAGATATGATAGTTGCAACGTATTTTGCAACCCTAAAAGGACTATGGGAAGAACTTGATCATCATCTTATTCTTGGTTGGGAGAATGTAAAAGACAAGGAGAGGCATGATAAACAAATTGAAGAGGGTAGAGCCTTTAAGTTCTTAGCTGGTTTAGACCCAATGTATGAGAGCATAAGGTCTCAAATTTTGCGAAGGTATGAAATGCCAAATTTACACCATGTCTACTATCTAGTAAGGAGGAAAGAGATGCAAGTTGACACTCAAATACAGCCTGTTGAACATTCAGTCCTGATTTCTTCAAACCAAAAAGGGAGCAAGCATTCAGACAAGAGGCATCTTAAGTGCACTTATTGTGGAGGTGAAAGGCATGTAAAAGAGACTTGTTGGGTTCTTTATCCTCATCTGAAACCAGCTGCGTTAAGGAAAGACAAGAAGCCCCAGAGGAATCAAACAGCAAGTGGGAACCTTGTTACTAGTCACAGTGGTGATAGCTCGAAGAACACATCTACAGTTACACCTCCTCCCATGGGACAGACTGCTAATTCCACCACATCCGGGTCCTTGGGTTTCACTGCTGATGAGGTAGAGGTCCTTAGCCAGGCCTTAACCCGTCTAAGGACTAATTCCCTTGCTTCCACCTCTCTTGCTAGATCAGGTATTGTCTCTGCTTATAGTGCAACTAGTTCTATAGACTCTACTTCTAGGATTATTGATTTTGGTGCAACTGACCACATGACACACATGTCCTCTTTATTTTCTTCTTACCAATTGATGTCTGGCCAAGATAAGATGAGAGTTGCTGACGGTTCTCTCTCCACCATCTCTGGGAAGGGAGGGGGGGGGTTGACCTAAGCAAGGACCTCTCTCTTAAATCTGTTCTACATGTTCCCAATCTTACTTCTAATCTCTTATCTGTTTCGTAGCTTACCAGGAATTTAAACTATAGCATAACTTTCTTTCCTGCTCATTGTGTCTTTCAGGACAGACTGACGAAGAGAATGATTGGAAGCGGTCATGAGTGTGGAAGTCTCTACTATTTTGATGCAGACATCAGTTTGGCCTTACAATCATCTGCTGCCAATAGTCAGAATAATGAGGAGTCAATAGCTAGGTTGCACTTGTGGCATGCAAGGCTAGGTCATTTACCTTTTTCATCATTGCAAGGGTTGTTT
Organism: Nelumbo nucifera; assembly: GCF_055504915.1. Classification (NCBI taxonomy): domain Eukaryota; kingdom Viridiplantae; phylum Streptophyta; class Magnoliopsida; order Proteales; family Nelumbonaceae; genus Nelumbo; species Nelumbo nucifera. Next base: position 98,255,617 of record NC_142649.1, read on the forward strand.
CCTGAATTATTCAAGGGTATTTCAAGTCAAAGTTTAATTTGTGAAGTGTGTCAGTTGTCAAAACAATGTAGAACTCTTTATCCAATTTCTAGTAATGAAATTAGTATAAACCACTATCTGCTGATTCGGTTAAGCTTCTTGTGAAAGGAAGAGGAGAAAGTTGTAGATTTCAGCAATAGAAAGAGAAAAGGGAAGAAAGGAGAAGAAGGTCAACTAGGATTGTGTATCATAACCCTAGCCGCCAGCCCCTCATTCTATTTATATTTAACTTAAATATGAGATATTACAAAGATGCCCTTAGTAGGGCGGCAACTCAAACTAAATAGTTACAACCCTTTTAAAAATAAAAAACTAATGGGCCCAAGGCCCAACAACTTCTTAATTTAAAAGAAAATAAACTAAACACAAATCGGCCTATTCAACAACACAAATCGGTGGCCCCACTCAACACTCCCCCTCAAGTTGGGAGTAGATGTCACACATTCCCAACTTGCGTAGATCATACTCCAACTTATTCTTTGCAACGCCTTTTGTGAGAACATCAGCAAGCTATAGATCAGAAGAAATGTATGGAAGACAAACTTCTCCAGAAGTTACCCTTTCTCTGATAAAATGTCTATCTACTTCAATGTGCTTAGTTCGGTCATGCTGGACTGAATTATGGGCAATATTAATTGCTGCCTAGTTATCGCAGTATAGCATCATAGGTTCTTCTGCCTGTACACCGATTTCTTCTAACAGAGAACGGATCTAGAGAAGTTCTGAAACTCCATGTGCCATAACCCTATATTAGGCTTCTGCACTTGATCTTGCCACAACTGTTTGTTTTTTACTCTTCCATGAGACTAGGTTACTCCCAACTAGGGTGCACACTCCTGAAGTTGATCTTCTGTCATCAAGGCATCCTGCCCAATCCGCATCTGTATAAGCCTCTAGCTTCAACTGTCCATGATCAGTAAACAATATGCCTCTACCTAGATGTCCCTTCAAATAAGCAAGGATCCTGTCAACTGCCTTACAATGTTGGTCTCGTGGAGCATGCATGTATTGACTCACTACACTTACTGCATAGGAAATGTCCGGTCTTGTCATACACAAGTATAGTAGCCGACCCACAAGTCTTTGGTATCTCCCAAGGTCCTTTACTGCTTCACCTTCTAATGCACTGATTCTATGGTTCTGATCAATGGGGGTGCTAGCTACCTTTGTTCCAAGCTTCCCTGTCTCTTGGAGAAGGTCCAAGACATACTTCCTTTGAGAGATAAAAATTCCATGTTTCGATCTTGCAACTTCGATGCATAAGAAGTATCTCAGTTCTCCAAGATCCTTAATCTCAAATTCCTTATGCAGGTTCCTCTTCAGACTATCAATCTCACTTAGATCATTCCCAATGACAACAATATCATCCACATAAACAATTAGGATTGACACCAAAGATCCCCTGCGCTTCACAAACAAGGTGTGATCAGATTGAGTTTGAGTGTAGCCAAAAATAATCAGGGCCTTTCTGAATTTGTCAAACCATGCTCTGGGAGATTGTTTCAAGCCATATAGTGACTTTTTCAGCTTGCATACCTTTCCCTTTTCAGCATTATCATAAAAACCAACTGGAAGATCCATATACACCTCTTCTTGCAGATCCCCATTTAGGAAAGCATTCTTCACATCCAGTTGAAACAAGGGCCAAGAGTATGAGGCAGCAAGAGAAAGGAGTATCCGAACAGAGGTCATCTTTGCAACTAGCGCAAATGTCTCTAGATAATCAATGCCATAGGTCTGTGTGTACCCTTTCGCAACAAGTCTTGCCTTGTACCTCTCTATACTTCCATCTGTCTTATACTTTACTGTGTAAACCCATCTGCATCCAACTGTCTCCTTGCCTCCATCTCTTCTTGCATAGTTGTCTTCCACTCAGGTTTGGAGAGAGCCTCACTAACACCCTTGGGTATAGACACTGAATCAAGAGAAGAGAGAAAAGCACGGTAGGAAGGAGAAAGTCCACTGTAGGATAAGTACTGTAAAATACAATGAGAAGTGCACTCTTCCCTTTTCTAAGAGCAATAGGGAGATCAAGGTTATATGTAACAGTGTTAGTAGGACCAATTTGAACTGAAATAGTAGTGGGATCAAGAGGAATACATGAATCCGTATAAGCCGAATCTGGAGTCTCCAAGGGATCGACAAAAAGTGGTGTGAGTTCTGCTGTAGTGGAATTAACTGCCTTATGAAGTCTCTACCGTGAGTAATGTTGTGAGACGGAATGCAAAGGAGGTGGCAAGGTAGGTGACATCGGGTGGTGGTCAAGCACAAGAGTAGACACAGGGACTGGAACTGGGAGGGGGATAGACTGCCGACTTACTTCCCCAAAACACTCCCCCTGAGAAGGATTCCTTGAGAAGAAGTATGTAGATTCAAAAAAGGTAATGTCCATAGTAACATACCGGTTCCCAGAGACTGGATCATAGCAGCGGTACCCTTTTTGATTCTCTGCATATCCAAGGAAGACGCATTTCTTTGCCTTGGGATCAAGCTTCGAACGGTAAGGACCAAGGATATGCACAAAGCAGACACACCCAAACACCCTTAGAGGAATATGAAACATCTCCCCCTAAGGAAAAAGAAGGCTGAATGGAGTGTTGAATCCAAGTATATGAGAAGGCACCCTGTTAATCAGATATACTGTTGTGAGAACTGCATCACCCCAAAAACAAACTGGAACTGTAACTGTGATCATCATGCTTCTTGCCATCTCAACAATGTGTCTGTTCTTCCTCTCTGCAACACCATTCTGCTGTGGACTGTAAGAGCAACTACTCTGATGGACAACACCATACTCCAACAGATATGAGGCAATATGTCTCTCAAAATATTCCCTAGCATTGTCAGATCTGAACATCTTTATTCCCGTTCCAAACTGTGTTAGTACCATATGGTGGAATTGCCTCACCAAGGATGGTACTTCATCGCGGGATTTCATCAGGTAAATCCAGGAATATCGAGAGAAATCATCCACAAACAAGAGAAAATAGCGATAGCCGCCCATAGAGGGAACATGATAAGGGCCCCACACATCCAAATGAATAACATCAAAAGGAGGACATCTTTTATTACTAGGTTTAAAAGAGTGTCTACAATGCTTTCCAAGTTCACAACCTTCACACTTCAAACTTGACAGACTCACAGACTCAAATAGTTTTGGAAACAAAGAACTTAAAGAAGAAAAAGACAAATGACCCAGACAATTATGGCAAAGCATAATCTGATCCATAGATTTTGACTCACTGTCCCTACAAACATGATTACTTTGGTGAAGAGAAAGAGCATCCAAGAGGTAGATTCCATTCACTTCACGACCACTCCCAATCGTCCTCTTTGAATCCAGATCCTACAAAATACAGCGCCCAGGAGAAAAAATTACTGAGCAGTTCAGATTCTTAGTCAAACTACTAACAGATAATAAATTGGTGCTCAATCTAGGAACATGGAGGACAGAGGGTAAACAAATAGAATCATTAATCTTAACAGATCCCTTCCCAGCAATAGGAACATGGGATCCATCAGCTGTGGAGACCCTATCTCTGCCAGAACAGAGATGGTAAGAGGAGAGAATAGTGGAGCAATGGGTCATATGCTCTGAGGCTCCAGAGTCTATAATCCAAGGAGATCTCTCCTTACCTGAAGCAGAAACATAGTTTGCAGTGACATGTGAACTACCTGTGTGGGCAAAGGAGGTAGAGTGAGCTCCACCTGTGCTACATGTAACTCGTTGTCCGCTTGCGGCTGAACTAGAACTAGTTGTATCCCTCTGATTTAGAAGTAACCCAGACCTCTCAAGCTTGGCCCTTACTGCAGCAGCTACAACGGACTCCAAAGCAGCTGTAGTAGGGGGGCCGGAGTGTCACCAGTAACTGCCATGTGCGCATTTCCTTTCTTATTCTTCAATCTGGTCGGCACAAGATGTGGGTGAAGCTTCCAACAAGTATCTCTTGTATGCTTAGGCTTCTTACAGTAGTCACAGATCAACTCCCTTTTGCCTTCCTTCTTGTTTTCATTGCCATTATGTTTAGATTTCACAGCACTTACCATAGCGGACTGATCAGAAATGAGATTCTTCATCATTACATCCCTCCTGCACTCCTCTCCTGACACTAAGGCATATGCTTGGGAGAGAGTGACACTGTCCCTGAAAGAAGATGCTATCGTGCAATGTCATACTCAGGGTTAAGGCTAGCAAGGAATTCGAACACCCTATACTTCTCTAAGTGTCTTTGATAGGTAGCTGCATCCTTGGTGGTTTCCCAAGCAAAAGTCTCTAGATGGTCGATCTCCTGCCACAGGGTCTTAAGGACTGAAAAATAGGCTGCAACAGATGTATCTCCCTGCCCTGTAGCAATAATCTGATTTCTCAGTTGATAAGCCCGAGCAACATTTTCCCTTTGTGAATAGGTTTCTACAACCCCATCCCATATCTCAGCAGTATTTGCCCATAAAAAATTTTTACTTATATGTGGCAACATGGAATTACACAACCATGACATTACCATATAATTTTCCTACACCCACCAGGAGTTGCCAGTTTCAGGTTTCACCTCTTCACCAATAATATACCCCAATTTTCCACGAGCCCCAATGGCCATCTTTGCAGATTGGGACCATTCCAAGTAGTTTGTACCATCCAACCTAACTATAGTAATGGTCCCAGCTCCGAAGGGGTCTCCAGCACCTCCTTACACAAGTCTCATTTCAATCTCGGGCTTATATTCAACTCTTTGTCCCTCCATGCTTCTCAAAAGGGTATAGAAACAAATAAAAAATGCAGCAAGAACAAACAAAACACCTTCTGGAACCAACGACACTCCTTTGGTATCCTGGACTTTCTTCCCACAAAAGATTCCTTTTCTGTGGGATGAGAAAAGAGAGAGAAAAAGCAACCGCCCTCTCTAGAAGCCTCCAAACCACGTCAGACTTGAATCGCCCCTTATAAAAAACTCCAAGGAACCCTAAAAAATTAGGGCGCCACTACCTAGGTCAAAATTGAAGAGTCCAACAAAAACATGACTCTTCCCCTTTCTCCAGTTTTTCCTGATTCTAATGAGAAACCATAGACCAGCTACAGGGCATACAGATCCATCAAGAAAATCCAAAAGTTGGGCTTACCTGAGAGCTTCGATCAGCCTCTTAAATCTCCATGCAGTCAGCCGATCTAGGGCTGCACGAGAGAATCACTTGCAGAACCTTCAACCTGCTCTGATACCAAGTAGAAACCACTATCTGCTGATTCGGCCAAGCTTCTTGTGAAAGGAAGAGGAGAAAGTTGTAGATTTCAGCAATAGAAAGAGAAAAGGGAAGAAAGGAGAAGAAGGTCAACTAGGATTGTGTATCATAACCCTAGCCGCCAGCCCCTCATTCTATTTATATTTAACTTAAATATGAGATATTACAAAGATGCCCATAGTAGGGCGACAACTCAAACTAAATAGTTACAACCCTTTTAAAAATAAAAACTAATGGGCCCAAGGCCCAACAACTTCTTAATTTAAAAGAAAATAAACTAAACACAAATCGGCCCATTCAACAACACAAATCGGTGGCCCCACTCAACAAAATTCAAGCTCCTTTTGATTTGGTCCATTCTGATGTTTGGGGCCCTTCACCTCTTGTTTCTGTAGATGGCTTTCGTTACTTTATCAGTTTTATTGATCACTATTCTCGATGCACATGGATCTACTTGTTAAAAGGACATGATGAAGTGCCACAGATAACCATGGCATTTTGTAAAATGATTGAAACTCAATTTGACAAGAAGATTAAGCAATTCCGTTCAGACAATGCTGCTGAATATTTTGAAAGATCCTTGAACCTGTTCATGGAGGATGCAGGCATGCTACACCAGTCATCTTGTGCTAGTACCCCTCAATAGAATGGGGTTGCTGAGCGCAAAAATAGACACTTATTGGAGACCGCTCGAGCTTTACTATTTCAGCACAAGGTTCCCAAGCACTATTGGTCTCAAGCAGTCCTTACCACATCATATCTGATAAATCGGATGCCACCCAAGGTGTTGGGTATGAAAACTCCTTTCTTTGTCCCTTGTCCTAATCTTCCAGACTTTCCTCTTCCACCTAGAGTCTTTGGTTGTGTATGTTTTATACATGTAAAGGATCCAAAGAAGACCAAGTTGGATCCTAGGGCTACGAAAGGAATCTTTCTAGGGTACTCTCCTACACAGAAGGGTTACAAGTGTTATGATCCCGTTACCAAGAAGAAATACGTCACAAAAGATGTGGTATTTTTTGAGTCTCAATCCTATTTTCATTCTTCCCAGAATCCTCTTCAGGGGGAGACTAGTGGGATGGAAGAGGATTCTTCTTCCCCCTCCTTTTTTGTGCCTCTTTCTGCCTTGGGCCTTCCATCTTCTCCTCCTGATCCTCCTAGTTGTAGCATCCCAGGTGAATCTAGTGAGGCTCTCATTGAACCTGTTACCACTCTGGATGCTGCAGATGTAACTGAGGACACTAGTAGGCAACAAAAAGATATAAGAATCACCTACAACAGAAGGAAAAAAAACCCTCTAACTCATGGCAGCAACCAATCGGACTCAGATCAATTTGTCTCAGCAACTCCAGGTAGTCTTATCACTCATACTTCTGATTTGGATCTCCCTATTGCTCTTCGTAAGTCTACCCGTTCTTGTACTATCCGACACCCCATTGCTGAATTTGTTTCTTACTCACGTTTATCTCCCCGTTATTATTCCTTTGTGTCTGCTCTCTCTTTCGTGCATGTCCCTACTAGGTACTCAGAGGCAGTGTCTGACCCAAGATGGAGAGAGGCTATGAATGAAGAAATGAAAGCCTTAATGAAAGCAAGGACTTGGGAATTAGTGGATCTACCAAAAGGGAAGAGCACTGTGGGATGCAAGTGGGTGTTCACTGTGAAGCATAGGGAGGACGGGGCCATTGAAAGATACAAGGCCAGACTTGTGGCAAAGGGGTTTACTCAAAAAGAAGGGATTGACTACAAAGAGACCTTTGCTCTAGTCGCGAAGCTCAACACAATCTGAGTTCTATTGTCATTAGCTGCAAACTTCTCATGGGAGCTACACCAGTTGGATGTGAAGAACGCTTTCCTAAATGACGATCTACATGAAGAAGTATTCATGGATCCTCCACCAGGTTATGGCTTTGATGGGAAAGTGTGTAAATTGAGGAAAGCATTATATGGTCTTAAGCAGTCTCCTCAGGCTTGGTTTGAGAAGCTCTGTGGGGCCATGAAGAGAGTGGGATACACTCAAAGTGGTGTAGATCATACCTTGTTCATAAGGAAACAGGATAGCAGACTTACAACACTCATCGTCTATGTGGATGATATGGTGATTATAGGGAATGATCTAGAAGAGATAAAAAGATTGAAGGAGTTCTTGGCTTCTGAGTTTGAGATCAAAGACTTGGGCCATCTGAGATACTTCCTTGGAATTGAAGTTGCTAGATCACAAGAGGGCATCTATATATGTCAACGGAAGTATGTCCTTGATCTTCTAGAGGAGACAAGTATGATGGGGAGTAGACCAGCAGATGCTCCAATAGAACAAAACCATGGTCTACAGGAATCAGTAGGAGAGGACTACCTTGATAAAGAGAGATACCAAAAACTAATAGGGGAGTTCATATATTTGTCTCTCACTCGACCAGATATTGCTTATGCTGTACATGTTGTCAGCCAGTACATGCACTCTCCAAAGATTCCTCATATGAGAGCAGCGGAAAGGATTCTTAGGTACTTGAAGACTTGCCGAGAAAAGGAATTCTGTTCAAAAAACACAATAAAATTGAAATTGAAGCGTATACTGATGCAGATTGGGTTGGTTCTGTTGGAGACAGGAAGTCTACTTCTGGGTATTGCACGTTTGTTGGAGGGAATTTGGTTACATGGCGAAGTAAAAAGCAGAATGTGGTTGCTAGATCAAGTGCAGAGGCTGAATATCGAGCTATGGCTCATGGTGTTGCTGAACTATTGTGGCTTAGGACCCTTCTTGGTGAGCTCGGGATAAAGGTCGAGTGTCCTCTCAGGCTGTACTGTGACAACAAGACTGCCATCAACATTGCAAATAACCCAGTGCAACATGATAGGACAAAGCATATTGAGATTGACCGACACTTCGTTAGAGAAAGGATAGTCTCAGGGGAACTTTGCATTCCTTATACTCCTTCCGAGATGCAGATTGTAGATGTGCTAACAAAAGGACTAGCTTCAATGAAATTCTTAGACCTACTTGGCAAGCTAAACATGACTGACATCCATGCTTAGCTTGAGGGGGAGTGTTGGCTCGGCTGGTTTAGTGTTTATGTTAGTCTATTTGTGTCTTAAGTTCTTAGTTATTGGGCCCAAACTTGTTTTCCAGCAAACAGTAATCAATCACCTTTCTATTGTCTTTTTCATCATTCTCCAAACTACTCTACACTTCATGTTTTTGGTTGCATTTGCCTTGTACATCTTCCTCCCCATGAGCGCACTAAGCTTACTGCTCAATCAACTATGTGTGCCTTTATGGGGTACAGTTTAGAACATAAAGGATTTCTCTGTTATGATCCTAAAGTTCGTCGTCTCCGTTCGAAATGTTATCTTTCTTGAGATTTGTCCTTTTTTGAATATGTTGTTAAATTACTTGCACCATCCTTCTCTATTCTACATAACTTTACTCCTGCAGGTGATTCAGTCTTGCCTCTTCAAGTCTATCACAGGAAGTATCCAGCTACACCAATGCCTATGCCTCCTCCTTTATCGACCCCAATGCATGTTCCTTTGACATCCTCAGACCTTGTACCATCCACGTCTACTTCTCATGTAAGTGATCCTTCACCTCCTACTCCCACTCCTTTACAACGCTCTTCCAGAGTTATTCGTTCTCCTGACTGCTATGGATATTCTACTATCCATAGTTCCCTTTCTACTACTTTGTCTTCTACAGATATCCCTAAGTCTTACCAACAGGCTGCAGCAATTGGGCATTGGAAAGCTGCAATGGGCTTGGAAATTCAGGCCCTATTGGAAAATGATACTTGGGAGCTTGTTTCTCCTCCACCGGATGCCTCCATTATTGGCAGTCGTTGGGTGTAGTCAGTCAAATTGAATTCTGATGAGAGCCTAATAGATATAATGCTCGCCTTGTTGCTCAAGGGTACAAACAAGAACATGGCATCGACTATGAGGAGACGTTTGCGCCAGTGGCTAAGATGACTACTGTTCGGCTTATTCTTGCTATCACTACTATTAAACAATGGACTGTTCATTAGATGGATGTCAAGAATGCCTTTCTTCATGGGCATCTCCGTGAGACAGTGTATATGAAGCCTCCTCCAAGCTACTGTGATGATTCTACTCTAGTCTGCAAACTAAAGAAGTCCTTGTATGGGCTTAAACAAGCCCCACGGGCCTGGTTTGAGAAGTTCAGAGGGGTTATTATTGAAGCAGGATTTCAGCAAAGCGCCTCAAATTATTCCCTCTTTATTCTTCGTCGTCCCCAAGGAATGACTCTTCTACTAGTATATGTTGACGATATACTTATTACCGGTGATAACTTGGAAGGGGTCACTAAGTTGAAGCAACTTCTCAGTCAATCCTTCAAAATGATGGATCTTGGTCCTGTGACCTACTTTCTTGGTCTTGAGATCACCAGAAGTGCTTGAGGATATTTTGTCAACACAAATATGCTAGTGACCTAATTAAGATGGCCAATCTCTCTGATTCAAAGCAAGTTGATACCCCATTGGAACTCAACCTTAAGCTCAGTAACGATGATGGACAACTCCTTCTTGATGCTACATTATATCATCAACTTGTTGGAAGCCTTATTTACCTAACTATGACTCGGCCAGACATATCATCAACTTGTTGAAGGTGGCAAATTGGGCAAGAAAAAGCGGAAGGCTAAAAGGAAGGCTCAAAAGAAGGGTAGCAAAACTAAAAAGCAAAAGAAAGATAAGGCATCGGATGCCTGTCACTTCTGCAAGCAGACCGGCCACTAGAAGAGGAATTGTCCTCAATACCTGGAGACTAAGAAACAAGGTGCGTTCAATTCTTTCATCATAGAGACCAATCTGTTGGTCACTTCTGCTTCCTGGTGTATTGACTCTGGGGCTTCGATTCATGCGTGTAACTCACTGCAGGGGTTCAAGATAAGCAGAAGACTGAGTGAAGGAAAAATGACACTTTACTTGGGGACTTCTGCAACTGTTGCAGCTACAACCATAGGAACTGTAGAACTAGTTTTCAATGAAGGAACAATTATACTGAAAGATTGTCTTTTCATACCTAATTTAAGAAGAAAATTGATTTCTGTCTCAAAATTGTGCATGGATGGTTATTCTATTTTGTTTAGTAATGTGATTACTATTAAACGGAATAACAAATTCCTAGCATATGGGGAACTTGAGAATGGTCTCTATGTTCTCCATCCCTCTCTGGAAACCAACATTACCGAAACTACGTCGGAAATAATCCCCAAGAAAAGAATCCATGAAATAGTTAGTCTCACGTGTCTGTGGCATTACCAACTTAGCCACATTAACATAGATCGTATCACAAGGTTGGTAAAGGATGGTCCTTTGGGTTTTCTAACCATAGAAGATCTTCCAACCTATGAACCTTGCCTTCAGGGTAAGATGACGAAGCGGCCATTTAACGGTAAGCCTGGAAAATCTACAGGCACACTTGACCTTATACATACTGATGTGTGTGGTCCCCTGAATGTTAGGACACATAATCAACACGTTCATTTTATAACCTTTACCCATGATTATTCTCGGTATGGTTACGTGTACCTAATGAGATATAAGTTTAAATCCTTTGAAAAGTTCAAGGAGTTCAGACAAGAAGTCGAGAAACAGTTAGGGAGAGAAATTAAAGCCCTTCGATCAGATCGAGGTGGTGAGTATCTCTTTGACGAATTCAGGGACTACTTAAAGGACAATGGGATAGTATCACAATTAGCCCCTCCCGCTACACCACAATTAAACGGTGTCGGAAAGGAGGAACCAAACCCTATTGGATATGGTCCGATCACTTCTTGTCCACTCAGAATTACCTACATCCTTTTGAGGATACGCATTAGAGACTGCGATCTACGTGCTGAACCGAGTTCCAACCAAATCCGTTCCGAAGACTCCCTATGAGCTTTGAACCGGTAAGAAACCAAGTGTGAGACACTTGAAGATTTGGGGTTGTCCGGCACATGTTAAAAGAACTAATGCTGACAAATTGAAATCTAAGACCAGTCGTTGCCTATTTGTAGTTTACCCCAAAGGCTCTGTAGGTTACCTATTATATGATCCGACAGAACAAAAGGTGTTTTGCAGTCGAAATGCTTGTTTCTTAGAAGAAGATTATATCCTGGAGAATCTTCAACAAGAAGTTGTTCTTGATGAGGAGAGCCCAGGAGTAGTGGGAGATGTTCCACAAGCTCCAGATACTCAACCTAGAAGGTCTACCCGGGTATCCAAGCCTCCAGTTCGTTACGGCTATGACCAAGAAAGTTACTTAGTGGAAGCCACGACAAGTGAGGAGGATCCCACGACTTATGTGGAAGCTATGTTGGACATAGATTCCCTAAAGTGGGTAGATGCCATGAAAGCCGAGATGGACTCGATGGAGACCAACAAGGTCTGGACTCTTGTGGACCCACCCTCTGGGGTGAAAGCAATTGGTTGCAAGTGGATTTACAAGAGGAAGAAGGGCCCAGATGGTAACATTGAGACCTATAAAGCTCGTCTTGTGGCGAAAGGGTACACGCAGAAAGAAGGAATCGACTATGAGAAAACCTTTTCGCTAGTGGCTATGCTGAAGTCTATTAGGATCTTGTTAGCTGTAGCAGCATACCATAACTACGAGATTTGGCAAATGGATGTCAAAACTGCATTTCTGAATGGAGATCTTACTGAAGATATCTACATGCAACAACCGCAAGGATTCATTGTTGCAGGTCAGGAACACATGGTATGCAAACTTAACCGATCCATATATGGACTGAAGCAGGCTTCTAGGAGTTGGAACATTCGGTTTGACTCTACCGTCAAATAGTTTGACTTTGAGCAAAATCCGGATGAGCCCTGTGTTTATAGGAAGACTAGTAGGGATAAGGTTACGTTCTTGGTTTTATATGTAGATGACATTCTACTCATTGGGAATGATGTAGGAATGTTAACTATGGTGAAAGTGTGGCTTTCACAACAATTCTCCATGAAAGATCTTGGAGAAGCCACCTATACCTTGAGACTTCGACTCTATAGAGATAGATTGAAAAGGATAATAGGATTATCCCAATCTACGTACATTGACAAAATTGTCAAGAGATGCAGTATGGAGAACTCCAAGAAAGGAAATGTTCCTTTCAGGCATAGAGTCACTCTCTCCAAGGATATGTCTCTCAAGACTCCCGAGAAGATTTAGGGCATTAAGGCGATTCCCTATGCCTCAACCGTAGGAGCATCATGTATGCCATGCTATGCACTCGTCCTGACATTGCTCAGGCAGTGATTGTGTAAGTAGATACCAATCTAACCCAGGACAAGAACATTGGACAGCTATGAAAAACATATTGAAATACCTTCGAAGGACAAAAGATTTTTGTCTGGTATTCGATGGTAGTTCACTACAGATCCAAGGGTATACTGATGCCGATTTCCAATCAGATTCAAATGATAGAAAGTCTACATCTGGGTACATCTTTACGATGGGGGCCTGTGCAGTTAGTTGGAAAAGCAGTAAACAAGGTTCCACCGTAGATTCCACGACCGAAGTCGAATACATTGCCGCAAGTAAAGCTGCTAAAGAGGCCATCTGGATGAATTCCATTCAGGAATTAGGAGTAGTTTCGTCCAACACATCACCCATTCCATTGCTGTGTGACAACAATGGAGCTATAGCTCAGGCTAAGGAGTCACGAGCCCACTCGAAGTCGAAGCACATCGAGAGGAAGTACCATGTACTGTGGGAGATAGTTGGTGAGGGACGCCTTGATTCAGAAAGTAGCATCAACGGAGAATATAGCAGACCCATTGACTAAGCCACTCACACAGAAAGTGTTTGAGAAACACATGGAAAGAAAGGGACTCCGGCTTGTACCCGATTGGACCTAAGTGCAAGTGGGAGCTGTTAGACAGTTATGCCCTTAGCTCCAATCAGATTGATGTATCTTTTGACGTTTATTGTAAATGAATAAAGTACATAATTGATTCATGTCATTGTGGTGTGTTTATACCCTTAAACTGGACACTTATAAGACTCGTGTTAGTTTAGAATCTTCACAGTCGTTGGATAGATCATGGGAGATTTATCCTGCCAAGGCTGACACTGATGTACCGCCAAGTTGGTTGGGGTGGCTTGTCTCAGCTGCCAGAGCGAGACCTGAGGTACATGTAGTGTGGGTTTTCTTGAAACCCTGAATCGAACCAAAATTCCAGTATTGCCCTGGACCTTGGAGATAGATGGGCAAAACTGGAATGTTACACCAGACCCCTAGACTCGATTATGGTACTGCACTAGGTGTCAGATTGGGTTGTCTTTGATATGCCAATCAGTGAGATCCTTAGAGGGGGTCAAAACTTGGGTATGTTGGGATAGTCCAAGAATTCATCTGAGTGGGTGATCATAATGACAGGATCAACCTATTTGTCGAACAAAGTGAATGATTGGGGATGCACTCTCTCTGATGGAAACCTAAACTGCCAGCAGTTGATTTCAACCATTGAAATTTGTTTTGCAAAATATATTTATATAGAGATATACATATATATATTATGGTTTCAAAATAATTGCAAAAGGTTTTAATTCCCGAGATTCATGTGAGTAGAGAGTGCAGTACTATTCCTTACAGCCGAGGGAGAGGTCATTTCTTGTCGTGTAGTGTTTGATCATTATGGGCTGAGAAGTTAAGTGTAAGACCATTGAGGGTAATACCTGATAGGCTAATCTTGCATCTGACCACAGTCCTTGGGTTTTCATAAGGTAGCTGGACCCAAGGACCATTTAGTGTAAATGTTGGGCCCATTAAGAGCCCATGGTGATGGACTCAGGGGTTCACTGTCTCCTATAGTGAATTCGGCCATGCCTTATAACAAAGGCTAAGCAGAACCCATGTGGCTGATTGTAGATCAATGTTTAGGTCCCACGCCATACAAAGAAAGCCAACTAGGCAGCAGGTTAAGAGGTTAAGTGAGCACATAAACTTAATGGGCCTAAAGCCCAATTCGATCTAGGCTTAAGTCAGTTAATTAAAAGGAGGCAAGATAGGATTTATAATCTGATTAGGATTAGTTCAAGGATAAGATAAGGCTTATTCATTCAAGAGTCCAGATCTAAATATCAGATTTGGATTAAGGAACCCTCTCCTAATTAGATTAGGAGGCTGATCCTAAGAAGGCTATAAATAAAGGGGGTGAAATCCTTAGTTACACACCACAACAATCTGCAGAGTTCTTCCCTGTTGTTGCTGCCCTTACCCAGTTCGATCTCCACTTGTGGGAGTGATCAAGAATTGTTCTTGATATTGCTTTTTGGTAGAAGAAGCAATCTGAAGTCGTGCTCACCAGCCCTCTACTCCATTCTTGCTGCAGAATTCGGTTCTTGCTGAAGAGCCGTCCTGCTGATCCTGTTTCACCACACACTATGTCATGTTCAGTGGAAGCGGGTTTTGGTTTTCTCCTTGGAAGTGAACACCTTCATTGGGAGTTACTGCTACTTCGTATTAGGTATATCCCTCTCCTCCCTTTAGGTTTCAGATCTGGTCTGGTTTGGTTCAAGATTGATCCTTGAAAAAGCAGTTTTCTAAAATAGGGAATGCGATTCCCAGATGGAAAAGAGAGATTTTTGAAATTTCGCCCTACCTTCCTGCAGGGTTCGGCCATCCATGTGATGGATCTCTCATCCCTTCAATAGCATCTCATCATAACCGTCATACCCAGTAGGACCGAATCTTATGCACAATGCCTCCATGAATTCTTGCCATGAGATTTTGTTAGACAGTGTATGCCCTTAGCTCTAATCAGAATGATGTACATTATGGCATTTAATATAAATGAATAAAGTACATATTCGATTCATGTTATTATGGTGTGTTTCTGTGTAATACCCTTAAACTGGACACTTATGAGAATCGTGTTAGTTTAGAATCTTACAGCCATTGAATAGATCTGGGGAGATTTGTCCTGCTAAGGCTGACACTAATGTGCTGCCAAGTTGGTTGGGGTGGCTTGTCTCAGCTGCCAGGGTGAGACCTGAAGTACATGCAATGTGGGTTTTCTTGAAACCCTGAACCGGACCAGAATTCCAGTATTGCCCTAGACCTTGGAGATAGATGGGCAAAACTGGAATGTTACACCTGACCCCTAGACTCGATTATGATACTGCACTAGGTGCCGGATTGGCCTGTCTTTGATATGCCAATCAGTGAGATCTTTAGAGGGGGTCAAAACCTGGGTATGTTGGGACAGTCCGAGACTTCATCTGAGTGGGTGATCATAGTGGCAAGATCAGTCCATTTGTCGGACAAAGTGAATGATCGGGGATGCACTCTCTCTGATGGAAACCAAAACTGTCGGCGGTCAATTTCAACCGTTGAAATTTGTTTTGCAAAATATATTTATATAGAGATATGCATATATATATTATGGTTTCAAAATGTTTGCAAAAGGTTTTAATTCCCGGGATCCATGTGAGTAGAGAGTGCAGCACTGTACCTTGCAGTCGAGGGAGAGGTCCTCTCTTGTTGGGCAGTGTTTGATCATTATGGGCTGAGAGGTTAAGTGTAAGATCATTGAAGGTAATACCTAATGGGCTAATCTTGCATCTGCCCACAGTCCTTGGGTTTTTATAAGGTGGCTTGACCCAAGGACCATTTAGTGTAAATGTTGGGCCCATTAAGAGCCCATGGTGATGGACTCAGGGGTTCGCTGTCTCCTATAGTGAATTCGGCCAGGCCTTGTAACAAAGGCTGGGCTGAACCCATGTGGCTGATGTGTAGATCAATGTTTGGGTCCCACGCCATACAAGGATATCCAACTGGGCAGCAGTTTGTAGGATAAGTGAGCACATGGACTTAATGGGCCTAAAGCCTAATTCAAACTGGCTTAATGAGATTAATTAAAGAGAGGCGGTTCTGGAATTTAGATCAGCAGATAGGATAAGGGATTATCCCTATCCACTCAGAGAGTCCAGATCCAAATAGAGATTTGGATCAAGAAACTTCTAATTGGATTAGGAGAGCTGATCTTTATCTATAGATAAAATAAGGGATTATCCTTATCTCTTAAAGAGAGCCCAAATCCAAATACAAGATTTGGATTAGGAAACTCCTAATGGGATTAGGAGAACCTCTCTTTAAGGCTATAAATAGAGGAGAAGGGCGAACCCCAAATCATCCTTCAGTCTTACTGATTCAAGAGAGAAGACAACATACAGTTGGACTAACGCCATCTTCTGCTCTTGCCTTCTCCTACTATTGCCGCCATTTCCAGTTCGATCTCCACCTGTAGGAGCGATCAAGAAGAGTTCTTGATATTATCTTTTGGAGAAAAGATAATCAGAAGTCGTGCTCACCTACCCAAAATCGAGTTCTTGCTGAAGAATTCGGTTCTTGCTGAAGAACCACCCCGCTGATTCTGCTCCACCCTACGCTGTGTCATCTTCAGTGGGAGCAGTTTTTGGTATTCTCCTTGGGCGTGAACACATTCGTTGTGGTTACTACTACTCCGTATTAGGTATATCCCTCTCCTACCTTTTGGTTTCAAATCTGGTCTGGTTTAGGTTCAAGATTGATCCTTGAAAATGCAGTTTTCTAAAATAGGGAATGTGATTCCCACATGGGAGAGAGAAATTTTGAAATTTCGCCCAACCTACCTGTAGGGTTCGGCCATCCATATGATAGATCTCTCATCCCTCAAATTTGGGGTCGGGAGCGCCGGAACCACTGAAACCATAGAATCGCCTCCCCTTCCAGATGAAAAGAGGCGGTGGTCTCGCGCTGGAGTCCCTGTACATCATGATACTCAAAATACTTCTCGGCCTTGAAGATCCAGGGAATCGGATCTCCCCCATAGAGTGCACTTTCTCGGCCTGCGGCCGGAGGAGTCTTCTCCTTCTGAGATGCCATTACCGACATGGCTTCCTTGATCTCCTTAAGCCCCGTGACCACCTGGTGGAGATCGACTTCGATCTTGTCCTCCCTCTCGTCCAGCACCACCAATCTGGTGTTGGTCATCTTCAATTGTTCAAGTTAGTCGACGCAGCTCTGATACCAATTGATGAGTTGCTGCTCACCTCAGGAGTCTCTTCGAGGGAGACCCTTCCTCCTAAGAGAGAAGAGAGAGAGAAAGAGAGAGAGAAGAGAGTTCAATCTTTGCATGCTTCATTCATTCTCCCAACCCATTCTTATAATGATTTCAGTTACAAAATATCTCAACCAACTCTGAGCTCTCACAACAAACTCTGAGCTCTAACGAATTCATGCAGAGGGACCAGCTGACGTGTTGCTTGCTGCAGTTGGGTGCTGCTTACGTGCCTTCTTTCTCAGGTAGGTGCGAGTAAGTGAAGGTCTGGGCCTCGGGTTTGGGTCTGGGTCTTGGTTCCCAACAGACTCAGGTTGAAATTTTGCAAAAATTTGAGTGGACCAGGCCTGAAACCCAGCCTGTGAACAGGTCTAGTCAAAATGAGTTGATAGCATTCTGGAACTATAAAATTTGGATCAATTATAGTTGTTGGATGCACTCGCATCAAGGAAAAATTTTAGTGCAAGAATGTTACCCATGGTTAACCAAGAAAGAGTCCAGGTTCTCCAATATGCATCCTGCTTCACACACCAGTATACCGCTGACCTAAAAGAATTCTGTAAGATAAACAATTCAAAGAGAAACCAAGGATACATTTATGCATGAATGGAAAAATATGGACTTTGAGAACAATGATAAGTTAATAACAGATCTCTGTGTGTACTTGCCTTCACATGAATGTATATAGATTTGCTGCAATGAATTAATCCAACAAATAATTTTCTAAGTAAAATACACTCTAACATCATTGTAAGGACATATAGACAAAGTAATCCCCCTGCAGAAAATGACCAGTGCCTACCCAAATCATCTGAGATTACCAACCAACCATCTATCCAGTAACTTCCTCCACTAAGTCATTTTTTCTTGATCTATAACAAAATAATTTCTTAATATGTGTAGAACATCTAATACAAATGACCAATGCCTACCCAAATCATCCCTTTTTAAAATCAGAGAATTCTTTCAACACAAGGGACTAATATAACATCAAAGAAGCTATAACATCACATAATTTTGGGCATGTCAGTATTTGTTGTTGACATTTATGACTTGGTGTTCTTAAATTACTTGTCTTAGACTTTTTAATGCCTCAGAAATTGAAAAATATTCCAAAATAACACTCTGATTGGGCACCTTAGAGCTATTGCAAGATGCATACTTTAGGGGGAAAAGCAGCCATTGATTCCAATCATCATCCAAGGCTTATCCCAGGTTGACTACATGAATCCTGCTTTTCCATTCCATTCTATTTAATGCCATATTATTGTTAAATTATTAGCACTTAAATCATTTCTTACTACTTTGACCAGTGTCCTTTTCGGCCGGCCCCTACCTTTTTAGCCCCTTCAACTTGCAACAGATCACTTCTTATGCAGGCTGTGAAAGATCTTCTATGCACATGACCAAACCATCTTAGTCGACTTCCTCTTGTTTTATCAACTATTGAAGCTATTACTACATTCCACCGAATGACTTCATTTCTGATCCTATTTTTTCTAGGTTTTCCATTCATCATTCTCAGAATATACATTTCTGCCACACTCATTTTTTAGAATGTCATTTCTTAAGTGCCCAACACTCTACTCCATACAACATAGCTGGCCTTACAACTTTTTTATGAAAATTTCCCTTTAATCTAAGTGGTATTAACCTATCACAAAAGATATCAGATACACCCCAACTGCTTATTAATCATTGCACATCGAAATCTGCACCAGAAATCTGAAGACCTGAATATGAATTTGTAATACCTTTCACCTCTTTCTGGAGAAAGCACTCATTGCACTAACTATGATTGGTGCACTATAGTTTTAAGGGCATTTTCTCGATATTATTTCCAAATTGAACAAAAGGCATTTTTCAGAAGCCACCCGTCTTCTAGACAAAGAATTGTTATTATAGAAAAAACCACCTCTCCCTATTATGCCCACAAGGGATGGCTACGGGATGGTGTCCAGTCAGCCAACCAAACAGAACAAATCATCCCCTTCATCCAAAAAAAAAATATAGAAGAGGCTAGAGAAGGAGGCAGGAGGGGGTAAATGGAATATAGAGAAAAAAACAAAAAAAAAAGGAATGAAAATAAGAAGAGAAGGGGGGGGGAGAGAGAGAGAAATGATATTGAACTTGGTCTTCTACTGTTGCTGCATGCCCAGGTCCATCACGAGTTTAGCTTCCCTCAACCCAAATCCAATCTTATAAACAAAAAACAGGAGCACAGTAAAACTCATCCCATCACCATTCCTACCCATGATTTACCACATGAATCCATTTTTTCTTTATATGTTTACATCACTTTACTCAACATAATCCTAGATAGAAAGGATAGGTTACACAGGACTCAATAACTGAACCTAAGTAGCTGTTATAATTCTTTGTTGAGTTGAATTTATTAGATGGAAGTTCTGGAGAAAAACCTACTTATGTTTTTTATCATCTTTTTCAATAGTCCTAATAGTTCAGGCATTTCCATTGGAACTTCTTCATAAGAATACACTAATCATTATTGTTGCAGTATCTGTATCTATTATCTGATCCTCATGGATCTCATAACTTCCCTCCTCAGACGTGTATAGTAGAGTACTTGTTTCCTTTCTGTTCATTTCTACAACCTGGCCATCCCTTAATTTGTTGCAATATAACAGTGAACTATGAAGGTAAACTTGTTGCTTACACCTTGCCTGGGGAGAAATAAAGCCTCGGTAACTGTTTGGACCCAAGTCATACAAGAGATTGAAGATCTCTCAGTCATTTTCCTTTTCCTTTTCAATTTGTTTCCTTCAAAGAGAACCTTTAGGCATGCATTTGAATCAAGAAACAAATTTGGTTTTCAATTCATTGTTCACTCAAAAATGATGTTCCCAAGATTCATAGAGGATCCAAATTATTATTTCTCAGTATCCTAGGTTCATTTTTTTCATTGGAAACAGTAACTTTCATTAAACCAACAAAAAGAAATATACAATGTCAACCACTCACAGCATGAGTGTTGACCCCATATATTATCTCAAGATTTATAACATATCCCAAAAAAGATTCTCCCTTTGAGTTCCTTGCTTTACCAAAGTATCAGCCACACACCATCATTGGCTGACTTCCTTGTCCAATTAAAGAGTACTCCAGCTTCCCTTGCTAAGGAAAAAATCTCCCTCATCTGCTGTCTAAATGTCCACACCCCCAGACTTTTTGTCTGCAGCCATCCTATTAACAGCTTATTTTCTCAATGTCCTAGGATCATTTTCACTTTATGAACATAACTGTCATTTATTTTCTCAATGTCCTAGATTGAAGTACAACAAATGTATCAGGAGTCAAAACAAACTCTCTGGCAATAATAACAAAATGACAAAAGTTGGTTAAAAAGTAAAAAAGGGCAAAGTAGCTTTAAGGTATCAATGGTCAAATTACAAAACTCGTCTACTTCAGTTTTATTTTTCCGTCATCGGATCAAGGGGCAGCACATCTAGAAACAAACTGCTTAAAAATCACAGGCTGAATCCCAAAAATAGACTAGGAGGAACATATCTTTTGTCTATAAATTTGAGGAGGATGTTAAAACTCAGAAGCAAAATTCACCCCAAATAAAGAATTCTTACCTCATCAAAAGAAATGATATGATTCATGGAACCAACGTTGATAATTACCTGCATATATTTCATAAAAATTTTTGTTCAGATGCAAGAAAGAGAAACCAGAAAGAATAAAACAGGAATTACCAAAATCTACTAAACGTAAATGAGTTTGTCTAGGTCAGCCTGTGCTTTCATTCATAGCTAAATGCAAATACACAAGAATTCATCATAGAGCCTATAAGAACTAAGAACACAAGCATATATCCATATTAGCATAATCAAATTGCATTAGCCCCATTCCTACAATGTATCCACATTTTCCAGTGTGAATAGCAACCAGTGAACTCTCTTTTTTTACATTTTATTTTTAAAATAAAAGACCTCCAATTCTGCCAGGCAACAGAGATCCCTTGGCTCAAACTTGGCAGGTTAAGAGAAGAGGAGATGATGAACAAGTAGATCTATTTGGCCCCACCATTTCAGTCATCATATGATGTTCAATTTAAACAAATGGCTGAACCTCACTAAATCCTTGCATGGTTACCATAAATATATATGTGTGTGTGTGTGTGCCTCGGGTAACCAAGATGGCCTAATAAGAGTTATGTAGAAAAGTAAGTAGACCATGTGACATCTTTAATGTGATTGGTTGAAATTTTGATGTAATGTACCATAAAAATTTTGAAATGCACCATAGTTGGACTCCTCAAATTTTGACTTATTGGAAACTATTGACCTATTTTTTATGTCAAGTTGTCTTTAATTGATGAAAAAATATAATGCACAATCATGACAAATTGTACCTGTGATCCTGTTTCAATACCCAAGATTCTCTTTCTATATCACTGTACCTTAGATTGAAAAGGACCTCAGATTCATAGAATTGCATTAAGCTTTATGTAAATTCCATGACTTTTCTATTTGCATGTGAATGTAATCACTATGCCATAGTAAATCATAACAAACTCTGATCTAATGCAAAAGTAGGAGTTATGTGCTACACAAAAGTATTCAGTGACACAAGATGGTCAATAAGATAGCAACAGTATCACCTCATCGAAAACAGGCACGCTTCCACCTACAAGACCTGTATTACCACCTTGTGGAACAACAGCCAAGCATCTAGTATTACAATATTTAAGAATTTGAGACACCTGTAGAAAATATTGGAAATACCAGAAAAGTAATCTTTAGTTAGCTAAATCTATTAAGTTTTCTAGCAAGCTTC
Source organism: Nelumbo nucifera (assembly GCF_055504915.1). Lineage (NCBI taxonomy): Eukaryota > Viridiplantae > Streptophyta > Magnoliopsida > Proteales > Nelumbonaceae > Nelumbo > Nelumbo nucifera. Next base: position 98,277,738 of record NC_142649.1, read on the forward strand.
AGCAACAAGAAAGAAAAGTAAGAAACAATTTGCAGAACTGTGCTTATCTGATATTGAAAAGTTGTTATGTGACCAACTGATGGTGGCTCAGTAGGTAGGATCTCTGACTCATTGTAGCAGAGACCTGGGATCAAAATCCCGCTGCCACCAGGGTTTGGGGGGTTAAGGGGATGGGGGATGGACTACCCCCCGCTGTGTAACCCGAAGAAGAAACTAATCCATTTATGCTACATGTTACATCTTTAAAAAGATGAAACGGTATAAGCTGCATAATCAGCCAGCTTACAAGACTATATGCAATGAACCCAGTAAACTTTCAAATAGACATTAAAGGTAAATGCAGAATTTTTCAGGGAAGCTTCAAAAATGGAGAAGTTTTGTGTTGAAAGTAGTAGATCACTTCAACACAAAATTTGAAAGAAACATAGAAAAGTAAAAGATATAAACCTCCTCGGTGCTCCTAGGCTGCAGCAAAAGCTTACTTGAGCCTTTATATTTTCCCATCCAATCTACATTTGCAGTCAACAGCCTGTCTTCGTCCTGAATGACATTTTTCTCCCCTAATATCTTCTTAAAATGATCAACATCATCAGAATTTAGCGTGGAAAAGGATGGGTTCCTCTGAATCTGTGTTGCCACCGAACCAAAAGACTTGTACTGGATCCTGCATATATGTTCGAGATTCGTTGCTTTAGAAGCATGGAGGTTTCCCGTGTAATCTCTTAAAGGATGGCAGCATGTTTGGAAATGACGCTTTTGACATTGAAAATAATGTTCAACATATGGATTGCAATTTCTTCCCGATTTATACGTAGAACCTGCACAAAGAAATCTTCAATAAGCAGATATCAAAAGAAGAAGCTCTTCCAAACCTCACTTTGCTCTTTCAAAAGGAAATGCATTCAGAATTTGAGAAAACTAAACAAAAAAGGCTAAGGTGCAGCGAGTCAATGCTAGTAAAGTGATATTAAAGCGACGGATTGAAGCTGAGAGGTTAGACAAACTCGAATTTATAATTGACATTTGTCGAAGCGGTTCTAATAATAAATTTTCAAACGACATTCGGCAAAAGTCCAAGTACAAACAAATGAAACAGTTAATTGAACACTATCTCCAACATCATTAACTCCTGTAAGATCAACAACAAATAAATAATTTCTTTGACTAAATCAGAGCTCTCTCATCTACTTCCACTGTTTTAAATTATGTCTGAAATTCCAATAAACAGCTCCATTTTCGGTAAATATCTGAAAATTTGTATTGATTGCAAACAGGAATTAAGAAAATCATGGGGATGAAGAAATCGTTTCAGATTGATCAGAACGAATTTAAAGGATAGTTAAATTGACGAGAAAGAATAACCTGACGTATTGATTGACTTCTCAAAATTAGTGCTTAGAAGAGACTTAAAAAGACTTGTCGAGGAGCGCTTAACGATATGCCGTGAGATCCTCCATTTCTCCATTGTTAGTTCAAGTAGCGTCAGTGATCAGCTCAGCTCAGCTCTCCTCTTGTGTGCTACTGCTGACTGCTAACTGCTTTATGCAGTTTATGGAAGAATAACACCCGTGTGTAAACAACCAGCAGAGATTGAAGATGGAAAAGGACCCACGACCAAAAATGATCTCGATTCTTGATGGCTGAAAATTGGCATGGCCTACGCACAACATTAACACCTGTACGGCATGATCATAAGGATCAATTGGACGGTCATCAATTGACATTTATTTCCTATACTATAGGCATTCTGTTGTATGTAGTGGTACAAATCGGGCCGGATTTGGTCGGATTATGGAGTTGAGCCCAATCTAAGGTTATGAACCCCAACCCGTCCAATCTGACTTTCGATTGGGTTGGGCCCATTCCAATTCTAACATTTTCTGCTTCTTTTTCTGTATTTGATTTCGGTAGAAAAATTCACTCGACCCATTTAAAATTTGAATGGATCGTTGGAGTTTTTAATGTAATAATCGATGTAAATTCATATATTATTTACATTGATTATCAATGAAAAAATCAACCAATTAAATGGTTTATATCAAATTTTTATGGAAATTGTACATTGACAAAAAAATGTCTGAAAAAGTAGATGGATGTGGAGTTTTACATCAGTCCGCTTTTACATTGGAAAACGCATGTAAATGTGAATTAACGGTGGAGTTGTAAATCGATTAACAAACGTTGCCAAAATCTCTTACACTCTTTTTGTCTTGCACCATCACCAAGAAACCTAAACTCCATGCTTTATAATCACATATGGAATACATTTATCAATCGATATTTACTTGTTTAATGTTTTATTGGTTTTTTAGTATAATAAAAGTAAAAATAGAAAATTGAATGTTTCAAATGATTAAAGTATATTATGAATTATGATAGATCTATATTTAAAATTTAAAATCATGAAATTATTAATAATAAAAATAAAATTATATAATGAAAACAAGTAAACTTGGATTTGGTGCAGGTCATGAAAGTTAAATGAAGTCAAATTGGCAAAAATCAACCCTAATCTTAACCTGACCATCACCCAACCCAACTTTTTCGGGGATTGGTTCAGTCTAGCCTTACCAAAGTTGCTCCCTAATTGTATTATTGGCCCAAATCTAATTAGTCATCAAGCGATTCAAGCCTTTTGCGTGCTTAAGTGCTTAATGTCTAAAACATCCCTTGCAGGTTATGGGCATGTAAACCAAGGCTTTCAAGAACAATTACATCACCACGTTTACATGTTTATGAAGGCATTAAAACCTTCCCTTCTATTTTTTTGTTTCCGGATCCGTTACTAACAACTTGTTGTCAACAAAGCTTCAAATAGGATTTATAGCTTCACATCCCAAACATGTATGATACTCATTGATGGGATTATACTTGACATGGTAATTATTTTTGAGGCCATGTTTGTTTTCCAAGAAGTTACTTATCCAGGTAAATGTTCTTTTATTTGTCAAATAAATAAGACTAAATTTTTTAGCCATAAAATCCATTATTTAAAGGGGCAATTTGGTCTCATCCAAGTGTTGGCAACTTCCCTCTAAGTGGGAAAGTTATCTACCCACCACGGAGATGGGGCAAGTGATGCCCAGGTGTGAATTTTGGGAAAAACCGGCAGTTCACTTCATGGCCGATGCTATGGAGTCGCCACCCATCAGGAATTAATAATGGGGAGTGATGGGTCTCCCAGATTTAAATTTTATGAAATCATTTAAAATTAACGACTCCATATTGATTAGCCAGGACAAGGCCATTCTAGATAAGTTGAGAAAGAGAGAGGGAAGGGATTAGGCACTCCTCTCTCTAGTCAGTGTGAATGCTATATCCCTTTACTTAATTTTACATCTAGACTGAGAGCTTAGGTTCTTCATTCGAAACGGTATAAAGTTTTCCCTTCTCCCCTCCAGACCGCCCCCTTTTTGGATACAGGGGCCTAAGCAAAAGGATGAATCACCCAATTTCTATTAGAACCCCCACCATCGTACTTGGTTGGTCGGGCTAGAGGGTAAAAGAAAAAGAAAATTAAGATAACCTCTCGGTTGTTGGAGAACCTGATGGTTCTCGAGTTTGAATTTGAATGCAAGACAGAAAAGTAAGAACAATACAAATAAATAAATAAATACAGAGGAATAAGAGAAATAAAGGAAGCCGAGAGATGAATATGAGGTAATCGGTGTTTACCTCTTGTAGCTTTCAGTCTAACGATACTATAAAAGGGATAATCGGAATGGTCAAACTCAAGTAGAGATTCAGATTAACTTGATGTTGTCAACACCCTACCCTGGAGGTGATGGAATGGCGAACTAGGGGTGCTAACCCCGGCACTAGAATTCGGAATGGGTGTTGACGACAGTGATAGCAGAGATGGTCAATGTATTAAATGGCCAAACTTGGAATGAACGAACCGTTCCCCCTCTCCTTGTCCCTTCAATCTCTTCCTCTCTGTTTTTCGTTCTTGGAAAAACTTCTCCCTCTTTTCTTCTCTCTCAACTCTGTCGAATTTCTTCTCAAACTCCCCAGTTTGATCTCTCACTGTTTTTTTTCCTCAACCGAACTGCCTCTTTGAAAAACACTATCTGCTCTTGAAGGGATGAGAGATCTATCGTATGGATGGCCGAACCCTGTAGGAAGGTTGGGCGAAATTTCAAAAATTTCTCTCTCTCCCATCTGGGAATCGCATTCCCTATTTTAGAAAACTACATTTTTAAGGATCAATCTCGAACCAAATCGAACCAGATCTGAAACCAAAATGGAGGAGAGGGATGTACCTGATACGGAGTAGCAGTAACTCCCAATAAAGGTGTTCACGCCCAAGGAGAAAACCAAAACCCACTTCCACTGAAGATGACAGTGTGTGGTGAAGAAGGACCAGCAGGACGACTCTTCAACAATAACCGAATTCTTTAGCAAGAATGGAGAGTAGAGGGCTAGTGATCACAACTTCAAATTGCTTCTTCTACCAAGAAGCAATATCAAGAACAATTCTTGATCACTCCCACAAGTGGAGATCGAACTGGGTAGGGGCGGCAAGAACAGGGAAGAACTCTGTAGACTGCTGTAATGTTTGTTGTGTGTTTTGCATGCCTGCCCTGTTCTCTTATTTATAGCCTTAAAAAGACAACCTCCTAATCTGATTAGGAGTTTCCCAATCCAAATCGTTATTTGGATCCGGACTCTTTAAGTGATAAGGATAATCCCCTATCTTATTTGCAGTTTAAGATCAGTTTGATCCTAATCAAATTAGGAGTTTTTTTATCCAAATCTTTATTTGGATCTGGACTCTTTAAGTGGATAAGATTTATCCTCTTATCCTTATCTGGATCCAAACCCAGATTTGCCCCTATTTAATTAATCTAATTAACCCACTTCGAATTGGGCTTTAGGCCCATTAAGTTTATGTGCTCACTTAACCTCCTAACCTGCTGCCCAGTAGGCTCTCTTTGTGTAGCATGGGACCCAAACATTGATTTACACATCAGCCACATGGGTTCAGTCCAACTTTTGTTACAAGGCCTGGCCGAATTCACTGTAGGACACAATGAACCCCTGAGTTCATCACCATGGGCTCTTAATGGGCCTAACATTTACACTAAATGGTCCTTGGGTCCAGCCATCTTATGAAGGCTCAAGGACTGTGGGCAGATGCAAGATTAGCCCATCAGGTATAACTCTCAATGGCCTTACACTTAACCTCTCAGCCCATTATGATCCAACACTGCCCAACAAGAAAGGACTTGTCCCTCGGCTACAAGGTACAGTACTGCACTCTCTACTCACATGGATCCCGGGAATTAAAACCCTTTGCAAACATTTTGAAACTATTGTGTGTGTGTGTGTGTGTATCTTTATATAAATATATTTTGCAAAAACAAATTTCAACGGTTGAAATCAACTGCCGGTAGTTTTAGGTTTCCATCAGAGAGAGTGCATCCCCGATCATTCACTTTGTCCAACAAAGGGGATGATCCTGTCACTATGGTCACCCACTCAGATGAATTCTCGGACTGTCCCAACATACCCAGGTTTTGATCCCCTCTAAGGATCTCACTGATTGGCATATCAAAGACAGCCCAATCCGACACCTGGTGCAGTACCATAATTGAGTCTAGGGGTCAGGTGTAACATTCCAGTTTTACCCATCTATTTCTAAGGTCTAGGGCAATACTAGAATTTCGGTCTGGTTCAGGGCTTCAAGAAAACCCACACTACATGTACCTCAGGTTTCACCCTAGCAGCTGAGACAAGCCAGCCCAACCAACTTGGCGGTACATCAGTGTCAGCCTTGGCAGGATAAATCTCCCCAGATCTATCCTACGGTTGTGAAGATTCTAAATTAACACGAGTCTCATAAGTGTCAAGTTTAAGGGTATTACACATAAACGCACCACAATGACATGACTCAATTATGTACTATATTCATTTACAATAAATGTTAAAAGGTACATCAATCTGATTGGAGCTAAGGGCATAACTGTTTAACAGCTCTCCATTCGATAGATTTTCTAAAGGGAACCACCGAGAGCTTCCCATTCTCTATTAGAAAAGACCCCCTTCTCTAGCTTTCCCCTCTTCTACGCTTCTTCTTTCCTTCTCAGCTCGGCAGCTCCTCAAAAAGGAAAGCCGAGAGTCTCTCCCTTCCAAACTCCCCCTTTTGATCCCCTATTCTCTTCCAAAAACTCCCCTCCCTTAGCCTTGGGAATGGTGCCTCTATTTATAATGGAGGGCAAGGGGAGGTTCTATCAATTTTCAAAAAAGAAAGTAAGGTTTAGGTAAGTCCGGTTTTAAAGGGATAGGAGGGTTCAATATTTGGGGTCCAAAGGGTAATTTATGGTAATTTAGAGTGAAGGGCATTTTGGTAATTTTTGGTTTAAAAGGTATTTGGGGGATTTAAGGAATGAGGGGTATCTCGAGAATTTGGACACAATGAAGGTATTTTGGGAAGTTGAAATGAAGGGGTAATTTTGGCATTTTAGGGTATGAAAGGCATTTGGTCAAGGGGTATTTTGGTAATTTGGAAGGAGGAAACTTTGGTAATCTTGTTCGATGCATATTTTGGTAATTTGGAATGGGAACATTTTGGTAGTTTGGTCTGAGGGGTATTTTGGTCATTTTGTTAAAGGTAAGTTGGAAATTTAGAGAAGGGTATTTTGGTAATTTGGTATGGGGGGGTTGATGTGGGAATTTGATCAAAGGGCATATTGGGCATTTCATCGGAAGGGTATTTTGGTTATTTGGTTAAGGATACTTTTGGGCATTTAGAGAGAAGGGGCAAATGAAGGGTATTTTGGTAATTTTGGAAGGAGGTGTAATTTGGGATTAGGTCAAGGGTATTTTGGTATTTGGCTGAAGAGGTCTTTTGGGTAGTTATGGTCAAGGGTATTTTGATAATTTTAGGAGGGACATTTTTGGGATTTAGATCAGGGACTCAGGGGTAATTTGGGAATTAGTCAAAGGGTAGTTCAAGTAATTTTGGTCGAGGGTATTTTGAGAATTTAGGGGAATTTTGGAAGGAGGGATATTTTGGTAATTTTGGTTGGGTAATTTGGAGAACTTTGGTTAAGGGCATTTTGGTAATTTGGTGGGAGGGGGAATTAGGTCGGGGTATTTTGGGGTAACTTTGGTTAAGGGCGTTTTGGTATTTTTGTTAGGGGATATTATTGTAAACTTTGGTCAAGGGCATTTTGGTAATTTAGTGAGAGGGGGTATTTTTGTAATTTTGGAAAATGGGTCAAACCGGGTTTAAGGGGGTCAGGCCGGGTTTCTGGTTCAATGGTGGGGATTTTTGTGTCAGAAAATAGAGGGTTGAGATGGGTCTGACTACAGTGGGGGTTTTGTGTCTATGGGCTAACGAGATTGGATGAAATGGAATCTTTTTAGATAGAAAGGTAAATGTGGGTATTTTTGGCTAAAATTTGGTAAGGTGGGGTTTTCGGGGATTATGGGTTGATTATTGGGGCCAAATTGGCCCAACTGGGCCCAAATCAGGTAGATCTGGAAAGGGCTTGATTCTGCTAATATGAGACCTTGAAATGGAATCTTGGTGCGATTAAAGGGCCAATGGAGGTATTTTGGGTTGAGATTTCATAGGTGAGCATTTGGGGGTGTCCAAGAATTGATGGTTATGTCTAATCTGATGGTTGAGGTGTAAGTGTAGGTTGATTGGAGCTATCGGATAGGTATCGGGCAAGTTTGATGGTGAATCTAAGGGATTTCAGGGTGAAAGTTGGGTGCTTTAGAGGGATCAGAAGGGTCTAATTGGGTGTTTGGGGCAAATTGGAGGTTCAGGCGGCGGACCGAGCAAAAATCGAGTGCTGACACTAGGGAAAATAAATTTTCCATAGACCCTACATAAAGGTGAAAAAAATAGAACATGGGTATCTTGGTCAATGAGAACCAAAATCCCATTGATGAGGATGTGGAGATTTATTGAATCTTGCCAAAGCATCCAAAGAAATTTGAGGAATGTGTTTTTGGATTTTGTGAACAGCTTGTAATTGATTAAAATTATAAACAAATAGAATAACAGAGAAATGGAAGAATAACTTAGTCAAATTGTAACTGGTCTCTCATGTATTTAAATAGATGATTGTTACAATATGTACAATGTTAGAGTTCAAAAAGGAAACTAGTTAGATAGGATAATGTTAGCTAAGAGATTAAGTTGGGTTAGTTTATCTAAGATAATGATAACCTTGTACATAATCTGTTGAATCAATTATGTGGGTAACTAAGAGACTCCTCTAACATCCCCCCTCAAGCTTAGTGGTCTCTTAGAGACTGTGAACTTGGCTATGAGCTGATGAAATCTGGTGGAGGGAAGAGGTTTTGTAAGAATGTTAGCAATCTGATTGTGACTACATACATGATTGACAATGAGAGACCCATCTACAACCTTCTCTCGTATAAAATGAAGATCTAACTCTATGTGTTTAGTTCAAGCATGGCGAGCAGGATTGGATGAGAGAAATTTGGCCCCTAAATTGTCACACCAGATTACTGGAGGTCGAGGAAGCTTCAAATCGAGCTCTTGTAGCAACATCTGAAGCCAAATAGTTTCAGCGACAGTGGAGGCAAGGCTATGGTATGAGAGATCCAATGATCAATATTGGACTTCAAATAACAAAGATTTGCTTAATAGAACTCCAATGAACATCAATAGGTTCCTTCATAAATTGGCAAACTTTATTAACAAAGAAACTAATATCCAACCGAGTGAAAGTAATATATTGCAACACCCCTACCACACTGCGATATTCAGTGGCATTAGAGAGAGGTGAACCTTGAGTGACATCAAAATGGGTAAAAGCAACCATAGGTGTATGAACAAGTTTAGCTTTATGCGTCTTAGTCTTGAGGAGAAGATCATGAATATATTTTCATTCTAAAAGATGCACACCATCTTTAGTATGATAGAGCTCCAATCCTAAGAAGTAATGACATCACCAAGGTCATGGAGAGAAAATGTGGTAGAGAGCTGTGAGATGAGAGTAGTAATGACTGAAGTAGAAGGTCCAGTGACGAGTATATCATCTACATATACAAGAAGAAGACTGACATAGTACCATACCGACAGATAAATAAAGAATTATCTACCCAAGATTCACTAAATCCAAGATGAACCAAATGATACTGTAGTCGGGTAAACAAGGCCCTTAGAGCTTGTTTTAGACCACAAAGAGAATGCTTAAGATGGCATAAAAAGTGTGGTCATGTGGGATCAACAAAACCCATGGATTGTCTAAGAGCCTAGGGACAAAAGTGACACTAGGCCCAAAGTGCCACTTCCTCATTGAGGTAGTCATGTAGGAAAGCATTACTTACATCGAGTTGCCTAAGAGCCCCGCCATAGTGAACCACAAGAGAGAGTACTAACCGGATAGTGGTAGGTAGAGGTGTAAACAGGGGTGGAGCTAGGATTTTTTATTGAGGGGGGCCAAAGCCTAGTGAACATGGATAGGGGGCCAAAAGATAGGAAATATGGGTAGGAGGAGCAAAATATATTGGGATTTAAATAGCTACCATGGGGATTTTCAAAGCGTAGGGGGGCCATGACTCCCCTCTACCACCCCTAGCTTTGCCCCTAGGTGTAAATATGGTTGTGTCATTCACAGTCCGACACAATTTTGAGCCAGTCTGACATGACAGACTGCAAGCCGTGCCAGGCCTAAGGCTTCAAGTCCATGGGCCAGCATAGCACGGTACAATTGAACGAACCTTGTCACCTGCGACCCAATTCGTGGCCCAACCTGTACTTTATTATTGCATAATAAACAATTGTGTACATCAATAAAATTTTAAGATCTTTTTTAATTTTTGTCTATTTTTTAATTTATGTTAAAATTTTCAAAACTTTTAAAAATCATGGCTTAGCCCAATTCGTGGCCTAACCTGGCCCAAGACTCGGCCCATGAACCAACCTAGTCAGTGGCACCACACGGTACGATCTGATTGGAGCTAAGGGCATACAAACTGTCTAACAACTCCCACTTGCACTTAGGTCCAATCTGGTACAAGCCGGAATCCCATGCTTTCCACGTGTTTCTCAAACACTTTTTGTGTGAGTGGCTTAGTTAATGGGTCTGCCACATTATCCACTGATGCTACCCTTTGAATCAGGACGTCCCCTCTACCAACGATATTCCGCAGTACATGGTACTTCCTCTCGAAGTGCTTTGACTTCGAGTGGGCTCGAGGCTCCTTAGCCTGGGCAGTCGCTCCATTGTTGTCACACAACAACGGGATGAGTGATGTGCTGGATGGAACCACTCCTAATTCATGAATGAACTTTTTCATCCACACGACTTCTTTGGCAGCTTCACTTGCGGCAATGTACTCCGCTTCGGTCGTGGAGTATGCCGTGGACCCCTGTTGCTACTTTTCTAGTAAACAGTACACAATCCTATCATGAAAACATACCTAGATGTAGACTTTCTATCATCTGGATCCGACTGGAAATCGGCATCAGTATACCCTTGGGTTTGTAGTGAACTACCATCGAATACTAGACAAAACTCATTTGTCCTTCGAAGGTATTTGAGTATGTTCTTCACAGTAGTCCAATGTTCCTGCCCTAGGTTGGCCTGGAACTTGCTTACCACACTCACCGCCTGAGCAATGTCAGGGCGAGTGCACAACATGGCATACATGATGCTCTCTATGGCTGAGGCATAGGGAACGTCTTTCATGCCCTCAATCTCTTTAGAAGTCTTGGGAGACATCTTCTTGGAGAGAGTGACTTCGTGCCTGAAATGAGCATTTCCCTTCTTGGAGTTCTCCATGCTGTACCTTTTGACAATTTTGTCAATGTAAGCAGCCTGGGATAATCCTATTATCCACTTCGATCTATCTCTATAGAGTCGAAGACCCAGTATATAGGAGGCTTTTCCAAGATCTTTCATGGACAATTGCTACGAAAGCCACACCTTGACCGAATTCAACATTCCTACATCATTCCCAATGAGTAGGATATCGTCAACATACAACACCAAGAATGTAACCTTATCCCCACTGGACTTCCTATAAACACAAGGATCATCTGGATTTTGCTCAAAGTCAAACAATTTGACGGCAGAGTCAAAACGGATGTTCCAACTCCTAGAAGCTTGCTTAAGTCCATACATGGATATATTAAATTTACATACCATGTGTTCCTGACCAGCAGCAATGAAGCCTTGTGGCTGCTGCATGTAGATATCTTCACTAAGATCTCCATTCAAGAACGCGGTTTTAACATCTATCTGTCAAATCTCGTAGTCATGGTATGCTGTTATAGCTAGCAGGATCCTAATGGATTTAAGCATGGCCACGGGCAAAAAGGTTTTCTCATAGCCGATGCCCTCTTTCTGAGTATACACTTTCGCCACCAAACGAGCTTTGTAGGTTTCAATCTTGCCATCGGGGCCCTTCTTCCTCTTATAGATCCATTTGCAACCAATTGCTTTTACCTCAGAAGGTGGATCTACTAGAGTCCAGACTCCATTAGCCTCCATTGAGTCCATCTCGGCTCTCATGGCCTCCACCCACTTCTAGGAATCTATGTCCAACATAGATTCCGCGTAAGTCACGGGATCCTCCTCACTAGTCAAGGCTTCCACCAGGTAACTATCCTGGTCATAACCATAACGGACTGGTGGCCTGGATACCCGGGTGGATCTTCTAGGTTGGTCACTACTTGGAACTTGTGGGACACCTCCCACTACTCCTGAGCTCTCCTCATCAAGAACTATTTCTTGACGATGGGTGTCTAGGATGTAATAAGTCTCTAAGAACTTGGCATTTCGACTGCAGAACACTTTTTCCTTACTTAGGTCATAAAATAGATAACCCACAGAATCCTTTGGGTAGCTTACAAATAGGCAACGACTGGTCTTGGATTCCAACTTGTTCGCACTCGTTCTTTTAACATGCGCAGGACAACCCCAAATCTTCAAGTGTCTGACACTTGGTTTCTTTCTGGTCCAAAGTTCATATGGAGTTCTCGAAACCGATTTGGTTGGAACTCGATTCAGCACGTAGATAGCAGTCTCTAATGCATATTCCCAAAAGGATGTGGAAGCGCATGAGAAGTGACCAAACCATGTCTAACAATCTCCTATTCCTCCACTCTGAAACACCGTTATGTTGTGGTGTAGCAGGAGGAGCTAACTGTGATATTATCCCGTTGGCCTTCAAGTAGTCCCTGAATTTATCAGAGAGATGCTCACCACCTCGATCTGATCGAAGGGCCTTAATTTCTCTCCCTAACTGCTTCTCAATTTCTTGTTGAACTCCTTGAACTTTTCAAAAGATTTGGACTTCTGTCTCATTAGGTACACGTAACCATATCGTGAGTAATCATCGGTGAAGGTGATGAAATACACGTGTTGGTTACGAGTCCTAACACTCAGGGGACCACATACATCAGTATGTATAAGGTCAAGCGTGTCTGTACATCTTTCAGGCTTACCGTTAAATGGTCGTTTTGTCATCTAACCTCGGAGGCAAGGCTCACAAGTAGGAAGATCTTCTACGGTTAGAAAATCCAAAGGGCCATCCTTTACCAGCCTTATGATTCGGTCAATACCGATATGGCCAAGTCGGTAATGCCACAGGCACGTGGGACTAACTATATCACGAGTTTTTTTCTTGGGGATTTCGACCGACGTAGTTTCGGCTAAGTTAGTTTCTAGAGAAGGATGTAGAACATAGAGATCGTTCTCCAGTTCCCCGCATGCCATGAATTTATTATTCCTTTTAATAGTAATCATATTACTAAAATAGACAGTATATCCATCAGTACACAGTTTGGAAATAGAAATCAAATTTCTTCTTAAGTTCTATACATAAAGACAATCCTTAAGTACAAGAATTCCTTCTCTAAAGACTAATTCTACGGTTCCTATCGTCGTAGCTGCAACACTTACAGAAGTCCCCAAGTAAAGTGTTACTTCCCCTTCACTCAACCTTCTGCTTACTTTGAACCCCTGCAGTGAATTACACGCATGAGTTGAAGCCCCAGAGTCAACACACCAGGACACAAAAGTAACTAACAGATTAGTCTTTATGACACAAGTTTCGAGATCACCTTTCTTAGATTCCAGGTAGGCAGGACAGTTCCTCTTCCTGTGGCCGGCCTGCTTGCAGAAGTGACAGGCATCGGATGCCTTGTCTTTCTTTAGTTTCTTAGATTTGGTGGCCTTTTTCTGGGGCTTTCTCTTTGCCCTTCTCTTCTTGCCAGATTTGCCAGCTTCAACAAGCATGGCTATCGGCTCATCCTTCTTAATCAGTTCTTCGGCTCATTGCAACATATTGTTGAGCTCTTGCAAGCTGACGTTTAGCTTGTTCATGTTAAAATTCATGATAAACGGATTGAAGGACGGAGGCAGGGAGTTAAGAATGACGTCTATCTGTGTCACCAAATCTAGCCCAGACCCAAGGGCCTCCAGCTCGTTTATGTAACCCATCATCCGGAGACAATGGTCATGAACTTGCTGCCCTTTGGTCATCTGTGCGGTCATGAACTTCTTCAGGACCTTTTGGCGAGTAGAACGATTATGCTCTTCGTACATAGTCTTTAAACTATCCAATATGTCTTTGGCAAGTTCGATCTTATCAAACTGCCTCTGTATCGGATTATCTAGGGAGGCTATGATATAGTAGCAGGCTAGGGAGTTTTTCTCCTCCTACTCTTGGTAGTCCCTCCTGCGGGTTCTGAGGCCCTGTCTCCCGGACGTTCCAGTGCAGGATTCTTTGCCACCTTATCTAACTTTTCTGAAGTCAGGACCAGCATAAGGTTTCTATACCAACCGGAATAGTTTGGGCCCTTAAGCTTATTATCGTCGAGAAGCTTTGCAAATTGATCGTTTGCCATTTTCTGGTAAAACAACAAAATGTTAGTCCACGACCTTAGTTTGATTCAAGTAACCTACATAGATATGGCTTTTAATCTATGTTCAATTTCCATTTATTCATCTATGAGATTTCCCTCCTATCTCAGTGACGGAGACGGCGGAATGTCTCTGGAAATGTGAGAAATCACGTAGGGTGCATGGGGCCAACTGTTTCAGCTAAATAACCCCACCACTTTTCTGTGAAGGATCACATCCACTCATCGTATGAGTTTTCCCTTTGGCCTCTGTTTGACAAGGTTCATAGCCACTTTATGGTAAACTTTTTTGTCCAGTGAATGCTCACCCATCATATTCGAGTTATACCAATGTACCGTGAGAGAGTTCCCATTTTTTGGTGAAGCCCTTCCCACATCGGTCTATGACGCCCCTATCATCTTATGAAACACTCTGACAGATCCAACAACAAATGGATAGCCCAATTTTATGGTGTGTTTCCTCATTACTGAAGGACCCATCGTCGTGCTAATGACGAAAGGCCTTGCCTTTAGAGAGTTCATCACATGAATCTCCCTATCACATGCACTTATATTGCTGGAGGAAACAAAAATTACACCCTAATTAATTTAGGTCAAACCAAAGTGGCTCCCACGGACTTTCATAAAATCAGATTTTTAGTGGCCCAAATCAGCTAGGGTTTCCACACGCGACCTTTTTCGGGGTTGTGGGGCCCACCACGAAGGGAAGGGTCATCCAATGACCGTAAGGGACACTATGGCAATGATGTGCATTCAGTCACGTTGTGCGCAAGAGCCACTATCGCATCATCATGGGCCAAGTGCTTATGGCCCATGGTCGCAGCACATCATACATCCATACATCACATGCAACGGAAGAGTTGATCCAATCAACCACTTGCTGTAAAGCCCATTAATAAGCCCATTTAAAAGTCCATAACATTAACAATTAACATTATCTAGGTATATGGGCTGAATAGCGGTTAGCAATTTGGCCCATATAGCTTTCGCATAAAAGTGGGCTTGTGCAGTTTTAACTCTTTAAAACTGGGCTTTACAGGTTGGGCCGAATTGATTCTTATAATTAAACATTAGTTTCAAACCTGAAAGTGGGAAAAAAATGACTGAAGACAATCTCCTTTGAACCCTAGATTCGGTCCAAACAGCTTTGGTCCAATCTGGTCCGAAATGGTCTGAAACTAATTTTCAATTCAAGAATCAATTTCAAGAAAGATCTGAAATTAACAAATCTGATTACAGACAATCAGAAAATAGACAAGGGGTTGTTCGTACTAAATCCACTTGCAAAACAGATATTAGAACACAAGGTTGCAATTTCATAAACTGCAAAAACGCAGATTGCGATAGCGATATCTGTGAACCTCCAGCACCGCCGCCAACTTCAATCAAGAAATAAAAAAAAACAGAACCTAATTTCTATTAATTAATTACAACTTGACTGAATCCTATACATTCAGACTAGAAAGAAAAAAAATTAATTACAGACCAAATGAATAGAATACTACTAAAAGAATGCGCAAACATTCTGCACTGAAACTGCTCTTCGATCTCCATGTACGAACAACCCAATAAATCAAGAAATAAATAAAGAACAGTTTTAAATCAATTTCAGATTTATAAAATTAATTTCAGATCAATCGCCCCACATCCAGAAACAAATTTCTAGAAATAAAAACAATCTGCGCAGATTTGAGAAGAACACCTTTTGCCCATTTGCGCAGGTTCAGATCTGATTTTTATTTGATTCAAGATTCGAACCTATTGCTCTGATACCACTGAAAGAATGGTAAGATCTATCGTATGGACGCCAAAAGGGTGCAAAATGGGTGGGCGAATTTCAAAAATTTCTTACATTTCTTCCAACTGGGAATCATATTCCCTAAATTTAGAATAGTATTCAAGGATCTGACTTGAACCAAAACCAAACCAGATCTGAACCAAAAGAGAAGGGAAGGGATATACCTAATCCGGAGAAACAGTATCTCCCAACGTCGGTGTTCACGCCCCAAGAAAGTTCCAAGAACTGCTCCCACTGAAGATGACACAGTGATAATGAAGCAGAACCAACAGTGTTCGTCCCATGAACCAGGTTCTTCTGAAGAACTCGATGGAAGCAATGAGCACTACAAACGAACAACTTTTCAGCAAAGATTGATATCAAGAACCTTTCTTGATCTTTCCCTTACAGAGAAAAACGAACTAGCAGTAGATGGCGGCTGAAACTGGAGGAGAGAACTAGAGCAAAAGGTGGCGAATAACTTTCTTCTCTCTAGGGTTTTTCCTAAGATCCTATCTCAAGTTGCAGTGTGTTCTACGAATTAACCTTAGGGTTTGAATTCTTGTAATTCGAAATTAGGGTTTTCTCCTCATTTTCTTAGTGATTAAGAAACTTCCTAATCTCATTAGGAGTTATCCTAATCCAAATCTGTATTTGGATAAGGAGTCTTTTTAATCCTATCTGCAGATTAGATCAGCCCACTCCTGATCTTATCAGGAGGTTACCAGATTCAAATCCTAATTTGAATTTGGTCTCCATGAGTGGATAGGGTTAAGACCCAATCCTTTTGGCTTGACCAAACCTCAGATCTGCCCCTTTAAGTGACTGATCAAATCAGCCCAATTCGAAATGGGCTTTAAGCCCAATATGCATCAAGTGCTCAATAGGCTTCCAAACTACTGCCCAGTTGGGCTTCTTTGTATGGCATGGGACCCAAGCATTGATCTACACATCAGCTACATGGGCTCGGCCTAACCTCTATTACAAGGCCTAGCCGAATTCACTGGAAAGCCCAGTGAACCCCTTAAGCCCATCACATGGATTCTATGGGCCCAACACTTACACTAAGTGGTCCCTAGGCCAAGCCATCTTATAAAAACCTAGGGACTGTGGGCAGATGCAAGATTAGCCCATCAGGTATAACCCTATATGGCCTTATATTTAACCTCTCAGCCCATAATGATCCAAAAACACTGCCCGACAAGAGAGGACCTCTCCCTCGACTGCAAGGCATAGTGTTGCACTCTCCTCTAGGATGGACCCCGTGGATTAAAACCTTTTTGCAAATGAGTTGAAACCGTACATATATATTATATCATTATAAATATATTTTGCAAAATAAAATGACAACGGTTAAAATCGGCTACCGACAGTCTTGGTTTCCATCAGAGAGAGTGTATCCCCCATCATATTACCTTTGTCCGACAGAGGAGCTGATCCTGTCACTATGATCACCCACTTAGATGGGTTCATGAACCATCCCAACATACCCGGGTTTTGACCCCTCTAAGGATCTCACTAATTGGCATATCAAAGACAGCCCAATCCGCCACATAGTGCAGTATCATAATCGAGTCTAGGGGTCAGGTGTAACTTTCCAGTTTTGCCCACTCATCACCAAGGTCCAGGGAAATACTAGAAATCTGGTATGGTTCAGGGTTTCAAGTTGAACCCTCACTACATGTACCTCGGGTCTCACCCTGGCGGCTGAGATAAGCCTCCCCAACCAACTTGGTGGCACATCATTGATAGCCTTATCAGGATAGGTCTCCCTAGACTGACCCACTGGCCGTGAACATTTTAAACTAACACGAGTCTCATTAAGTGTCCAGTTTATGGGTCTTACACAGAAACATACCACACAACTTGAATCAAACATGCACTTTATTCATTTACACTAAATGTCTAAAGTACATCAAAACTAATTGGAGCTAAGGGCATACAAACTGTCTAACACTAACTTAGTTCTGCCCCCCTTGGTATGGACACTCCCACTATTTTCCAGTTGCGACATTACTTGAATTTCATTGCTTCTTTTCTGACTTGTTTATTTCTCTTGTTGGAAGAAATGGAGGATAACATGAAAGACATGTTGCTGCTGCTAGAGGCAGCCGCGAAGTCCCAAAAGGGCCTAGCCAAGGGGACGCTATGGAGGTAGAATGAAGAGAACCCACCTCAGCCGAGGGGTGGCACTGAGGCTAGAAGGATGAAAGCGGTTGTACAAAAGCGGCCGGACGAAGCTGTCCGTGAGTAGTAGGCTTCGGAAAAAGGTCTCGGTGAAGGATCGTCGGGCCGAGGGCGTTATTGGAGGATTACAACCAACAGTTCCTCATTCTTCGGACCCCCTAGAGGATGAGTTATTTTCGCAATGTTGGATGTTCCACCCGGTTTGGAATGTTAGGGAGAGGGGACAGCCTAAGCAATGTAGGCTTCAACTGTTAGTTGGTGGTTGGCATGATTCCCTCTGGGGATCGCCAGTCCTGGACCCAACTTTCTGCCCATGTCATTTGGGACACATTGTTGGACAAGATAATCGAGTTAGGAAGAGATCTTGTTTCCTTGGTGATGTTACTTTCTCCCTTAGTTAAAATTTTCCACCTAATGTAAAGTTATTCTTTTTTTGCAGGTGGCTTCTTGTGGAGTGGGCCTCTACAACAAAGTGGAGGTCTTGGTACAACAATTGCACCAATCACAAGAAGAGACTGAGCGTTTAAGGCACAAGCTGGCCTAGAAGCTGATGTAGCAGCGAAGAAGGATCTGCTGAGGTCTACGATGCCCATGCTGGAGTCCATGGAGCAGAGGCTTCAGGAGACATCTTCTTGGGCCGTTGAGGATTATAAGGCCTTGGAGGAGCACAAGAAGGACTTGGCCAAGTTTGCCTCCACAACCTACTTGGAGAGGTATGAGGACTATAGAATCCATGTGTCAAAGTTCTTCCTGAACTTTGACATTAGTCGATTAGATCCCTTGGGCGAGAACCAACGGAAGGTCAATGTGGTGGACACGACTGAGACTGAAGGTGGTGCTCACCAGACCATCAGGTAGGGTGTAATGGCCAAAGAGAATGCTAAGGTCGAGGTTCAAACTGGGGATGTTTAGTGAAAATATTTGTCTAAGGCCAATGACCCCTTTTTCAATGATTATTCCATGTACTTGTTTTATTCTCTCTCCTTTTTTGTAAGGGTCCGACGCCTCCCCATAAGAGGCATTTTTTTGTAAAGACAGTTAAATTAATGGAACTTGAGTTTCTTGTTAAAAGGTTGACATCATAAGAGCCCTTCGTGAGGATGTTCCACCTTAGAATCTTTTAGGTCGAGGTTGACATCATAAGCCGCTCAACAACAGTTGTTGAGGTCTTGGAACTTCTTTCCTTAGCAAAGAAGAAGGAAGGTGATTGCCTTAGTAGAGAAGTGTTGTTTATTTATTGCGTCGTTCATTGTATTTTTATTAAGTGAGTGGCCGACGTCGGCTCTTTGGCCTTTACAAAGACTCTCTCCTCTTAAGGTCTTTGAGGTTGAGGTTGGGGTCGTGGGCCACTTATTAACAATTGTCAAGGTCTCAGGGGTTCTAGCCTAAGCTAAAAAGGGCAAAAGGCAACTAGGCGTATGACTCGCAAAGGATCGTATGCCTTGGGTCGACATTTGGTATGGGCGTATAACCTTAAGGAATGTTGTATGCTATAGTCGGTCGGCCGAGGGGGCCAATGTCTGGTCCGAACGTATAACCTTAAGAAAGGTTGTATGTTGCGGTCGGTTAGCTGAGGTGTCCTGGCGACTATAGGGTACAAGAACGCTTACACAAAGAAAGATTCGATCAAAAATGAGAGGAACTTGCACTATTCGTTCACAAAATTCCACTAAGGTATTTAGAGCCTATTCGTTTCCTCGTACTCTTATTTCTTAAGATGAATTTTTTAACTTTTAGAGAAAATTGGTTGTTCATTTTCTCTTATCTCTTATATCTTAAAGTGTAATCATACAACTTTTTATTTTCCAATGATACCCTCAAAAAAAGACAAACAAAAACTCTCATATATGGGGTCAAAATGGATATTTGATAATTTTCAGAATTCAGAATTCAGAACAGCGTTCTCTACATTCAGAATTTAGAGGAAAAAAATGTTACCAATACCAATATACCTCTTAATGCAATTATTGCACTTTTAGTTGTTAGACTTTAGAGCAAATGAACAAGCCCTTATATTTCTATTAATAGTACATCTGGAGATTTTCAAAGTTCAAAGTATGAGGCATTGGTCTTCCACCCATATATTCCAGCCGAAAGGTGTCAGGTCCTACTACTTGCTTGGTTTTGTAGGGACCTTCCCTGTTTGGGCCAAGATTTTTAATGCCAGGCTTGGGGACCATGACCTTTTTGAGGACGATGTCACTTTCCTTGAAGTGATGATTTCTAATTCAGGAGTTATATTGTCTTAAAACTCTTTACTAATAGGTCGTGACCTTGATTTCTGGTATGCCTTGGTTCGAAGTGTCGGTCAACCGATCTCTACTGGATGACAACCTTTATCCCATATGTCAAGTTGAAGGGAATTTTACCCATGGCAGTCCGAGGTGCCATTCGGTACCCCTATAGAATGTTGTACAACTCATCCATGCAAAGCCCTTTAGCTCTGTCTAACCTTGCCTTTAATCCGTTTAGGATCATCCTATTGGTGACTTCGGCTAGCCCATTAGTTTGAGGGTAGCTGATTGAGGTGTATTGTTGCCTTATTCCTAGGCTTCCACACCATTCTCTAAACTTGGAGTCGTTGAACTGTCAGCTGTTGTTGGTGACAAACATGTATGAGATGCCAAATCGATAAATGATATTCTTCCAAAAGAAGCTCTGAATTGCCTTAGGTATAATGGTTTCCAAGGCCTCAGTTGTGACCCACTTAGTGAAGTCGTTTACTGCCACGACGAGTTGTCTCTTGTTCCCTATGGCTTGGGGGAAAGTCGAAGGAGGTCCATTCCCCACTTTAGCATCAATCGTACTTTTATATCAACTCAATAGCGTTCTTTTGGATGGTCAGCCAGAAATATCCTTGTCTGAGTGCTTTCTATGCTAGGGCCTTGCCCCTATATGATTATTGCAGATGCCCTCATGAATTTCTCTTAGCACATACTCACCCTCCTCTTGGCGAAGGCATTTGGGATAGGGTAGGGTGAAGGATCTTCTGTACAACTTGCCTTTAAGTATGGCATATTGTGCCAACTGCCGTCGGACTCTCCTTGCCTCATTCTTGTCAGATGGTAGCTGTTCATGTTGCAAGTAAGAAAGAATAGGATCCATCCAGCAAGGTGCAGCTTCGACGGGAGACACTTGATTCTTTTCAATGCTGGGATGTGTTAAGTACTTGATGTCACAGCTTGGACGAGGGCCGATTCCAAATAGCTTGCAAGTTTTGATAGGGGGCCAACTCATTTGTTCTCAGCCCGTGGAACTTGGTGCGGAGCAAAGTGTTGGAAGTGACTAGTTAACTCTTGGAATTTGCCTAAGTATTTGGCCATATTTCACTCTCTGGCCTCATACTCTCCATTCACCTAGTTCACAACCACTTGCGAGTCGCTGAAGACCTCATACTCCAACTCATTATCATCTGGGATGAGAAGTATAAGGTCAGCTTCGCTTCCTTTGGCATTGTAGGATCCATCTACGAACAAGGTTTAGCTCGGCCGAGACTCCTCAATCTCGGGAGCTTAGCTGTAGTCGTGGCTGAAGGTGCATTCAACCAAGAAGTCTATCAATGCTTGCACCTTTATTGTAGGCCTTGGTTGATAGTGTAGGTCGAACTCCGATAGCTCAATAGCCCACTTGCTTAGCCGACCCGATGTCTCAGGCTTCGAGAGCACTAACTTGAGGGTTGGTTAGTCAACACCGAGATGTTGTGAACTTGAAAGTAAGGCCTTAGCTTCCTTGTCAAAACCACTAGCACAAATGATAACTTTTCCACTTCTAGGTATCTGGTCTCGGCCTCATGAAGGACCTTGTTGACGTAATATACTGGCCTTTGGATTCCCTCATCCTCTCGAACCAGTACAGAGCTGATTGCCTCGTCCTCAATCGAGAGGTACAAGAATAAGGTTTCTCTTGGGATGGGCCATGTGAATAGTGATGGCAATGCAAGGTAGGACTTTAATTTTTTAATGGATTTCTGGCAATCTTTTGTCCATTGGAAGTCCTTCAACTTTTTGATGGCTCGGAAGAAGGGTATGTATTGGTTGGCCAACTTAGACATGAATCGGCTGAGGGTCGCGATCTGGCCGGTGAGCCTCTGTGTTTCTTTAATTGACCGAGGGGGCTCCATGTTCAGTATGGCTTATATCTTCTCAGGGTTGGCCTCTATGCCTCGTTGGGTGACTACAAAACCCATGAATTTTCCTAAGGTGACCTTAAGGTGCATTTAGTGGGGTTCATCTTCATTTCGTATTTCCTCAGTACCCCAAATGTCTCATCGAGGTCCGAGGTGTGCTGGCTAGCCCTAAGACTCTTCACGACCATGTTGTTGACGTAGGCCTTGACATTCCTCTCCATCCAAGTGTTGGCAACTTTTCCCTTTTACCCTAGGTAAGTGATACCTAAGAAAAATAATTTTTTCGTAGATCCCACATAAATTTGAAAAAAAGAACATAAGTATCTTAATTAATGGGAACCAAAATCCCATTGACCAACTTCCCCCACTCAAAATCCAAAAAAGGAACAAGCCATTAAAGTTTATATGAAATATGAACTTAACTTTTTTTTGGTAGAAACTAGCAAGAGAATATATATTAAAACAAGTAGCAACATAACAAAACTGCACAAGTTAAGGTCTAATTAAGTCTTGGTTGGCCATATCTTGGACCCACCCAGGTGGATCATGGACAAACAACCTAGACTCAAAACTTCTAAGCTTGCACAAGTTAAGGTCTAATTAAGTCAGTAATTTGATATCCATGCACAAAAAGTTTGCATCCAAAGCCATATCAAAGTTTCCTGTCTTCAACGCCAGCACTAGAGTTTGGCAATCAGATTCCATTGATATATCTTCTTCCTTGTACATACTCAAAACTTCTAAGCTATTGAGAATCACCATCACTTTAGCTTGGATGGGAGATGAAGTTGTTGATTTTCCAAAAACTACTACTATCATTGTTCCATCAGCATTCCTTAGTACTGCACCAAAACCTAAATTCCCAGGAGACAAAAAGCTCCCATCTACATTCATCTTAAGTTTCCCTACTTCTGGTGCTTCCCAAAAAGTACTACGCTGATTTCTAATGCTTGGATGTTGAAGAGAAGAATCTCGCAATTCTGCTTGGGAAATCATCGCTCTCTCGCTCTCCACATCTTGTAAGATACAATAAGGGTGACTCTAGGTAATGGATCTATATTTTCAA
This sequence comes from Nelumbo nucifera, assembly GCF_055504915.1. Taxonomy (NCBI): domain Eukaryota; kingdom Viridiplantae; phylum Streptophyta; class Magnoliopsida; order Proteales; family Nelumbonaceae; genus Nelumbo; species Nelumbo nucifera. Next base: position 98,300,752 of record NC_142649.1, read on the forward strand.
AAATTTTGCAGTTCCTAGCCTTCCAGATATTCCATAATAATAGAAAAGAAAATGAAAGCAGTTCATCCTTTCTGTCTCTGTCTTTTAAGCACAAATCCAACCAAACCGAGAGCCACTGATTGAAAGAAGTAACAGGTCCTCCCCTAAATCCCGAATAATTCATATGGGATCCGAACCAGGTTGCTTTGGTATGCTCACATTCAAATAAGCAATATATAATGGATTCAATCTGTTGTAGACAGATTGGACAATTGCTATCATTAGAAAGCTTTCTTTTGTAGAGGTTTTCTTTCATAGCTAATGCGTTTTGTGAACATTTTCAAATGAAATTTCTTATTTTTTGATCAATTTTAGCTTTCCAGATTTCAGCCCACTGTTTCTTCCCCATACTTCCTACATTGTCAGATTCTACATCTCCAATTGATGGTTTTCTATAGTTTGAGACTAAAGCATAATACCCAGTTTTAACAGTGTATATCCCCTTTAGGTGATAGGTCCATTTGAGTTTTTCTTCCCAGTTGCCCCTAGCTAGGTTTACACTCAGAATGTTTTTAGCAATAGCCTCTCCAAAATTCTCTTCAACCAATCTAGCTTTCCAACTTCTACTATTCTCATCCATCAGGTCTTTAACCCAAATCAGATCTGGGTTACTTGGTATAGGGCCCATAATTCTAAAGGATTCTATCTGATTTAACCATGGGTCATCCCAAATTCTTACTTTTGTTTGTTCCAGAATTTACTGCCCAACAAGCTCCTTTCTGAAGGACCTCTCTTGCTACTACCATACTCTGCCAACCCCAAGCTCCTTTCTTTTTAGATATTTAGCCTTAATAATCTTTACCCAAAGGTTATTCTCATCATTGCATATCTTCCAGGCTTGCTTTGCTAGTAGAGCTAGGTTGAACTTATAAGGATCTTTGAACCCTAACCCTCCTGCACACTTATTTTTACTGAGAACTACCCAGCATACCCAATGAGTTTTCCTATGTTCCTTTGATCCCCCCCACCAAAATCTAGTTTGGATTCTTTTCAACTCATTACACACCTCCTTCGGAAGAAGAAAGCAGGGCATGGTATAATTTGGGATGGCATTGGCCATTGCTTTAAGCAATATTTCTTTTACAGCTTGAGATAGTAGAGATTCATGCCACTTAGAGAGTAATCTTCCAACTCTTTCAAATAGAAAATTGAAAAAGGCTTTCTTTGATTTTCCAATTATTGTGGGGAGTCCTAGGTAAATAGAGGGAGATTCTACTTTTTTCATTTTTAGAAATCTTGCTAATAATCTTTGGAGTCTATGATGTAAATTTCTGTTGAAAAAAAAAACCTCAGATTTTGAGAAATTTACCTGTTGCCTAGATGCCTCCTCATAAGATTTGAGAGCATCCAATATACTTTGCCCATCCCCTATCTCTACTTTAAAAAATATGTAACTATCATCTGCAAAAAACAAATGAGAGACAGTTGGACAATTTCTGGTAATTGAAATGCCATTTATTTTCTTTTGGGAAGTTAGTTCTATGAGCTTTGAAGACAAAATTTCAGAGCAAAGTAGAAATAGACTCTATAAGAAACTGTAGTTACACATTTCATGACCCAACTTACCCACTTTGCTCCAAGCCCCATCTTTATCATAGTTTTCTCCAGAAATCTCCACTCCACCCTATCATAGGCTTTGCTCACATCAAGCTTAAGAGCCATCCAAGGAGTTCTTCCTTTGGTGTTTTTCATAAAATGTATAGTTTCATGACCTACCAGAATATTGTCCTGTATATATATGCTTGGAGTGAAGGCACTTTGGTTTTCACTTATCAAGCTGCCTAACAATGGTTTGATCCTATTAGCTAAAATCTTGCTATGATTTTATAAATATAATTACAAAGTCTAATAGGTCTTAAATGAGAAGCTTCTTCTGGATTCTTAATTTTTGGGATCAAAGCTATATATGCTTCATTAAACTTTCTAAGCAAGTATCCAACTTCAAAGAAACTCTTAACAGCATTGACCACATCACCTCCTACAATTCCCCAAAACCTTTGGGAAAAGAGATTTGGAAATTCATCAGGGCCTGGGGATTTCTTTGGGGCCATTTGGAATAATGCTTCCTTAATCTCTTCATCAGAAACTTCTCTTTCTAAGTTTTCCTTTTCCTGCTCACTCAACTTTGCTAATACACTACTAAGAAACTCCTCTTGCAATTCTGGTTTCAAAGAGTTGAAAATATTTTTGAAATGGTTCTCCAGCTCTACTGAGATATCCTCTTTTGAAGACAACCAGTCCCCATTTGCAGCTTTGAGAGAAACTATTTTGTTCCTACTGCTCCTTCATTTTGCAACTGAGTGAAAAAATTTTGTGTTTTTGTCCCCAGCTTGCAGCCAGTTCACCCTTGATTTCTGCAACCACATCAATTCCTCTCTCCTCAACCAAGTATTCAAATTTGCTTCCAGCATATTTACCTTATTTTGGCTAAATTCAATCCCTGGTTTGCTCACCTCCTCACAAAGCAAATCTTTTACTTCATGAATTTTGTTTCTCACATTTCCAAAAGTTGTTTTGTTCCACACTTTGAGGTGATCCTTCAAAGCCCTACATTTTGCTCCCAACTCTAGTTGGCTAGATCCCTTTCTGCTTATCCCCCAAGCTCTCTCTAACAGTCCTTGAAAATCCTCATGATCTGTCCACATTTCCTCAAATCTAAAAATTATTCTCCTTTTATGGTTCCGAGAGACAGTTTTTAGTAAAATTGGGAAGTGATCTAAGCCTAGGGTAACCATTGTTTTAACCCTGAAATTTGCAAACTAGTTTTGCCATTGAGAGTTACATACCACCCTATCAAGTCTGGCCCTAATGAGCCTATTCCCTTCCCTTTTATTTGACCAAGTGAAAGTTGGGCCCTCACTTTGAACTTCTTGTAAACCACAATCCTCTATGAAATTTCTAAATTTCAAAAGTTGGGATTCACTGTAGATTCTTCATCCTTCCTTTTTAGAGCCATGTAAAATGAAATTGAGGTTCCCAATACAAGCCTAAGGGCCTGTTACAAACTTAGGTAAGTTACTCAACTTTTTCAAGAAAATATTTCTTTGGCCTCTTTTTGGCTCTCCATAAATGAAGGAGCAGTGCCATAACAACCCCCCCCCCCCCTGATTGGTAAATTTAACATGTATAATATTTTTGCCAGCAAAAAGAACCTTACCTTCCACCTCCTTTTTCCAGAAGAGCTAGGCCCCCACTGAGGCCTACAAAATCTACCCCCCAACCGTTCTAGTCCTTAACCCACCTAATAGTTTTTTTTGCATTTTAAAAAGGAAGCTTTAGTTTCCATTAAAAAAATAACATCTGCTCCTGTGTTGATGTAGGTCCCTCTTAAAGGACAAATTGTCAGGGCAGACCCCAATCCCTAACAATTCCAGCTTAAAATTCTCATTTTTTACCTGGGGTTTGTTGTTGGGTAGAACCCCTAACCAACTTATTTTCCTTATTGATCATCACCTAAATCAAACCTGCTTCTGTAATGTGGTGAGTTTCTACCTTGGGACTAAAGAAATGGGAATTAAAACTTACTGCAGACGGTCTATTTTTGAACCCCCTGGCTTTACCCCTACAGTTAAAAACAATTTAGCCTTCACTTTTATTCTTTTTTTCCTAATGGCAGAATTTCTCACCCTGAGAGAAGCAGGCTTGATCTACCGAGTATTAACTCTTGTTAATTTCAAATCATTAAATTGCAATTGATTCATATTAATTTCCTTTCTGTAGTCAAACTTAGAGACAAGATTTTTCACACTTCTACTCCTTAGTCTGCCCCCTACTCTTTTGAGCTTACCTTTAACTAAGATCAGATGAGAAGTAAGCAAAAAATAAATTCCAGCCCAATTCGAATGTGCTATGATATTAGTGCTATTTACTGAAGAATTCACAAGATGAGAGCTGAGTCTTACCTCTTCAAAATGTTGATCACTATGCTCCATTCTCCTCATGACACAGTTCATGGCATCCAAGTCCATATCCGCTGGAGCCACCTCCTTATCCTCCTCCTCCTCCTCCTCCTCCTCATTTAGTCCCTGATCCTCTACATTATCCACTAGCAAATCTTCCTCCTCCTCCCAATCTTCAGATGCTTGTTGTTTTTCCCAGTCCATTCCCGTTCTACCCCAGTCCCCTTTTCTTGCTAATTTCAGCTTCTTCGCCACTCGGTCTAGTTGAAGGTCCGAATCCGAATTTGAATCTTCAAGCTCCCTGATTTAGCATTAGCAGTTAGCGGGAAAAAAAATAAATAAATGAAGGCTGGACCTGATTATTGACTTTGGACCAACATTCCAAACGAGTTCAAAATTAAGGCCAGGTAGCCAAGCCCAGCCCAGAAACTATTGGGTTTACCCAAATGTAGCCCGTCACTTTGCAAGAAACTAGCTTCAACAAGGTCTGGTTGGTTTGGACTATGCCTGGACTTTGCAAGAATTATTATTTATTTTATTTTACGCAAGGCTCGGAAGTCGGAAACAGTGATGGAAACTACACCACGACACCTCTTGATTAATCTATTAAACATTCAAATACAAATAAGTGAAATATGCCAAACACCGTACCCCAGTACTCACCTCTGTTGCGTGGCTTAGCTCTGATATAACCGTGCATCTCGAGAGCACCTACTCTCAAGTCTCGACCTTTTAATTCATTGCCCTACTCTACCTTTGTGTTATGATGACACAGTAGAAATAGATTCTTGAAGCGATAATTTAAAATGTTTACCAGAGCCTTGTTTGCAAATTCTTATTATAAGCACGTATAAGCAAAATTCACATTATTTATTGAAAAAATAAGTGCTGACGAATGTTTGGTGAAAAAAGTGTTTCTTTTAAATAGGGGTAGTATATAGGTATTATATTAAAATAAGTGTTGACCAGAAATGCAAGAATTGCTTTTTCAAAAAAAGCTCGTGAAAAAGACAAAGTTTTGAGCTTATTTATTTCCTGAAAAATCACTTATTCGGACTTATTTCCTAAACGTACATAAATGCTTATTGGTGTGGTCCTGGCCTAAAATAAGTAATTTTTTTTTCCAACAAGTACGTAAAAATAAGCACTCCCAAATGGGGGCTTAATATGAACATATTTATAATTCTCTATCACCTATATTATACATATATTGCATATAATGTGTCTCAAAATTTTAATATAAAAAAACAACAGTTCTAGCCCATACGTTTCTAGCCGGGTTTTTATTTCTTGGTTCCCTGCTTGCTAAGTATGAAAATGTGATAAAATATACATATTTTAGTCATCAAAATTTTGAATTTTATGTGTTATAAGACAATGGTTCAGAGGCTGGAGGAATACCAAAAGATGATAGCCACAACCCACAGGCCACAGTTGTTATAATTTATAACAACTGTGAAAAAGGTCATATATGTGGGGCAAATCAACAAATGGAAAGCACAACCAATTCTTGTGTCGTTTGTGCCATTTTGTAGTACCCACTTGCGTTAGGGAATACATCCTACTCGGACCTGAGGAAGGCAGCAAGAGGTTTTGATTGGCGATGTTGATCTATGAGATTGATTTAATGTGTTGAGGCTCTACCACTCTAAGAATTAGGATAGAGTTGGCCAGGTGGTGGGATGGAGGATTCAAAGCAAAAATTCTCTTTGTAGAGAGGTGATGGGCCTACAAGTATTTAGTGTGGTGTGGCTGTGGGCCTGTGGCCTGCTGCTGTCCAACTGAGGAAGCCTCCACAACCCTAAACAAAATAGAGAACTTCAACTGTTCTCAATATCAAGGACTGATAAATATAGCAGGTTGATCATGTGATGGGTTACTCAACTAGAGTTAGCAGTCAGTTCTCTGCTCATGGCCCGAGACCTTGTAGCCACGGTCCTAGCCCCTATGAACAGGGGCAGAATATCAGAATACAGAGATACTTGTACAAACAGGCCTATATATTAATCCAAGGCGTGTACCAAAGGACAATTCATTTGTCCACTTAAAGAGGACACCATATCATCATGATCCTATCTAATCCAAGTAGTAGGGTTTCTTCTTCTTCTTCATACATGCATGTGGCTAACACTCTTTCTCAAAAACAAAAATTAAGATAATTTTAATTAATTCGGTGTGGGTCTCATGTTTATAAATCTACCAAAAACCAATATTGATGATTATACTGCAAAGATTCATTATGTAAAAGTTTATTGGGCTTGAAGCATGGACAAATACGGATCCATCCGTATCTTGACAATAAAAGTGGCGAGGATGGAGCATTATTAGACTATTTGATAAATAAGCTTTAATATCATGACATCAAGAAATCGGAATTGCTCCTCATAGAATACATTTCACACCAATCTTATCGAATATCGTAATCGTGCGTTAAAAACATCTTCCTATGAATGATAAGATTATATTCTTAATACATGACTGAAAACGTTGTAAAGTTGGTGTGAGTAAATCAGGAATTTAAGGACTAGGAATAGAGATGGAGGATGGCCGGATAGGCGTTGAGAGATGAGAGTACAAGACGAACGCGTTTATAGCGTGGGAGGACGTTCAGTCCACAAATTAGTGTTGGTGTAGGGCACTGTACCATGCAACAAGAACCGTACGTAGAAAGAGTCCATGAAACATGTTCAGAAGCATTGATTCTGTTCAGCCCTAGTGAGTAGTGACATACATATACACCACGAGTGTTATCATCCGGAGTCCGAACGACACTGGACTACTGAATCCAGAATCCAAAATTAACCACGGATGTCAACAGATTCATTGAACCACTTAGGTGGATCATGGGAAGGATATGATACCCACCAGGACTTGGCTTAATCCACGATTATATTCCATCCATTGATATAGACGTATCAAACGACGTGGAGTTGGCTCCAGACCACTGATGACGTATATGTAACGGAGGTTTAATTATGACAGTTTGTGGACCCACACCCTTCCAGGATTCGAAGGCCCGGCCGGGTAGCCATTAGCCAGCAGTGCCGTGAAAGGTTCTTATTACAACAATTAAAAGGCCTAGTTAGCAAAAACCAAGCCAAGGTGTAGCAAATTAGCAATATACATTGACCCGATCGACCAACCCCTATCCAATCCGATTGAACTTTGACATGTTTGGTATCATCTTTTCTTTCTTGTAACCCTGAGTCCCTGACCTACCATTTTTGTATCATCTTCCGTTTGGGAAGAGTGTAGATACAAAAATGTTCAGTGCAAATGAAAATGTATCTTGTTTGTAAAAATGTAAATTACATTACTTAAGTTTTATAATGATAGTTTTATATTATTGCCAAATGATTTTTGGTTGTGATGGGTGTAAATACAAATTTCAAAACTGTAATCTATCTTTTTTACATTGATCAATTTGAGTGTACAAGTTTGAGTCTTTATTTATGCAAATTTTGCTCTGCTTTTGAATATAAATATGTGTCAAAATTCGTGATTGCTATTATTTTTAATAAATAAATTCATTTTTATCAACTGCCAAGAAAACTGAACAAGAGTAGTGCATATATATAAATGCATTGGCATTTTTACTCTTCCCAAACAGAGAGAGCCATAATCTGATATGATATTGCACCAAAATGGTCCTGGCCAGGTTAGGCAATTTGATCTGCTGATGGGCCGTTTGATAACAGGTGAATATTGAACTGAAAAACTTATTAATAAGTTTTTAACGAGGTTGTGGGTTCAATACCTTTGATAATTTTATTATTTAATTAGGGCCAGTTTGCCATGTCTTTTTGCAAAGATCTTTGAGTAGTTCTGACAGTCAAAAGACGCATTGAGTTTTTGCATGAAAATCTGAGTAACCTAAAATATGTTTGGTATATATACGTTTTTCTGTGTCTTTTCTTACAAGAATAAAATGCAAAAGACGTAAAAAACTTTATTTGGAGTTTTTCGAAATCAGCCCAAAATGGGCTTTTCACATCTTTTTTGGCATTCCAACTTTTGACAGCTAGATTTTTCGCACGCCGAACAAAAATAAACAAAAAATTCATCTGCCCAACTTATAAATAGCACCGCATGAAAAGACACACCAAACGAACCCTTAATTAACCAACTAAAAAAAAACTTTGAGCCTTATCAAACAAGATCAGATTGGTGCCCCACAGCAACTCTCACTCAAGTATATATATTGACAATATCTCCCCATCATAAATAGGGAAGATGTTCCCAACGCACAATGAAATGTGCATACGAGGCGCCAATGTGATCTCTTATCAAATGGCCCCAAGTCTACTGTCACTTATGAATTTAGGTCAGATTCACAGTGCTCCCGCAACATATTCGAGCCACCACTATTAATAGAACCAACGCTTGCAACAAGTTTAAATATTAATGCGGCTTGAGTAACAATATAATGGCCTTTTATTTTAGCGTTTCGTGGCATGTTTCATTTCATCACCTTAGATGGGTGAAATCTTGACCTTAATGGATCCATTCTTAATGCAATGCGTAAATTGTGTTAATAACTTGGTGCGTATTAATTAATGCGTTTCCACTTATAATGAAATGATTTTGTTGTTTTTTAATCAAGGGATGGTGAATTGGTGAATAGCACCATGGGTGAAATCAAATGATACGTACGAGTAGTAGTACCTCACCCACCGCCGTTTAAAGAGGAGAACGAGTTCTCCATTAGTCCATTATGTATACTTCGTTGGCTTTATGGGCCAATAAGAAATTAAATGGAGGGTATAACTGATAAAACAAACATTAGGGCGCTGGTGGAATGCCTCATTATTTTATGGTACATTGGAAAGAATACAAATGTAAATATGATAAGAAACATGGATATGATACAAGATTGCTATTGAAAATGCGAAGGTGAATGTATTCTCCCATCATGATCAATATCGATACTGCACATATTACTCCACCATGCAGCAATATATCTCACCATGGGGGCAGTACACCATCATTAAATGTCTCACTCTCACCTTACATATTTTTCAGTCAACTATGTTTTTAGACAAGTAAATGGTGCAGCTCATTGTGTTGCTCGATCGTCATGGTATCTCTCTTTCTAGGGTACACATTTGGTCTGTAATACCTGATCATTTCCTGGCACATACTATTGTATCAGACTTCAGACCTTTCCGATTGAGTTATGAACTTATGATGAATGAAGTTAGTCTTTGGCCTATTTTTTTTATATAAAAAGAGTGCACATGCACAAATTGAGGAACTGCATGCCATGTCATCATTTGAGAGTCAGATACATTGTAAGGGGGTGTTAGTCTGTTCGACATTATAAAATTGTTTTAGTTTCTAAAATAAAAACAATTACCACTTCAACAAATCAACAAATAGGGACGTGAATTAGGTGAGGCCAAGTGGTCAAGAGTTAAAAACTCAATTTCGATGGAGCTACATGGGATGTGGGTTCGGGTCTACGACTTTGGACAGGTTCGTCTTGTTTGGATTAGGGTAGTGTTTAAGGATGTTTTCTCAGAAAAAGTTGTTTTGCATTTTCTATTTGATATCATTGATGTTTCTGCCATATATGTGTTTTTCAATGCCATGTTAGTATATTTTTAATATCAGCAGTAGAAAAAATGAAAAAGCACAAAAAAGGCATTTTCTCAGACTACACCTTTCCTGATTTCTAAGGTGTGGCCTGAGAAAACATTTTTCGGAAAAATAGAAATAGTTAATCAAAGATTAGGCATTTTTCGAAAAAATAGATTCTAAACATAGTGTTATTGTGATATCATTTTTTCAAAGAAACGGCATTTAGGATTATCAACGGGTCAGAACCTGATAGAGCCGGTCCTGAATTGGCAAGAAAAATATGGACCTATAACCGACCCAATCCTTATAGAGTCTCTAATTTTGGACCCAAAATCGAACTGATCATTCTTAGGACAATTGGGTTCAATCCGATGGACCCTATTATAATATGCATTCTTTGGGTAAAAACAAAAACACAAATGTAGTTGTAGTTGCAAACGAAAGAATGGAGTTGGGTAAAAGCAACAATGAGAGAATGAATGATGTAGATGTAGTTGCAAATGCAGCCGAATGGAGTTGATTGTTGACAGATGGACGAAGTTGCAGACTTAGCCGGCAACCCCTCTTTGCAGATACAATGTAGATGCAGTTGCAAATGAGCAGATGTAGATGACGATGGACGGCAAGAAATAGATGGACGGACGGTCGCCCGTCAGACTGACGATGGAATTTTTCAGCGTTCAGCCCTGCCTTTTCCAGTTTCCTGTTCTGTTTTCTAGTTTGTGTCTCCAGTCTTTTTGAGTCTTTCGAATGAGAAGAAAGTCAGAAACGAAAGGGGCTAGGGGGCAACCACCATTTCGTAGGTTTTGAATGAAACCCTGCCGAAATGACACTTTTAGGGAAAATTTTTTATTATACAAAACATGAACAGTTCCAAATTCTTGCCTCTTTTATTTAATAAAGTTGGAGTCACCAAAATGCTCATTGAGACGTAACCCCAATTTTCTTGAATAGAAAAGAAAAGGATTTGGGACCGTTCATTTTTTGTCAATGTTTGAATGGTTAATAAAGAAAATTAGATGACACTTAAAGGGCATTTGTGTCTTTTCAAATGCCACTTAACGGCTGGTTAACGATAGGTATTGGATTGACACACTTTGAAAGTTCAAGTATTGAATTGTCGTGTTTTAAAGCTTGGGGACCAAAGTGACACTAGGCCCAAAATACAGGGTATTGGGAATTTTTCTTGTACCCGGTTCCAACCTGATAATAATCAAGAAAATTTATTAAAAACTGGAACTGATTCATCGGGACAAGTTCTAAAACCAAAACCGGTCCAAATCGATTCAAATCCATCTAATCGGGCCTGGCCCATTGGCAGCCCTATCGGCATTGATGCCAAATACCTACTAGGAGGTTTATATAATTGTTTCCTGGTGGAAACTCAAGCTGCAGCGCTGTTAATAAAATCTCTGTTGGTGGAAGATAATAATCTAGTGTAGAGCTAGCATAAATATATTCTAGGGAAAAAGTATGGACAGACCCAATGCAGATTTCTGAATTCAACTGTAGATTTATAATCATTCAAAATGTTAAAAACCTCCACTTTATACATCAATGCGCTCTGGTGAATTGACATCAATTCCACACTCGCATTCACCCCAGGTGGTTTTGCGCATATGTTTGCTAACAAGGCCGCTCTTTTGGTGGCAAAATTTGCTCTATCTCTATGATGCATACCTGGTCAAGAACTTATTTTCTCACAACCCCATCCCCTCTTGCAAGATTAGCAATCAAGTTCACTTAAGTTTTGGTTTTAATTAATTTATTTGTTGGGTGGGTTTCTTCTAGCTGTTCCTTTTCTGTTTATTTTTTCTCATTATCTTTCTTTCTTATGAATGAATGATTGTTAAGGTGCTTTAAATCCCCATATACAATAGGCCCCTATATATATAATTCTCTCAGGAAATAAACTCCTTATAGTTAACAATGTTTTATAAATAAATAGCCCCTAAAATCTAAAAAGGCTTTGAAGAATTAACATATTTAATACTATATATATAATTAATATACATGCATATAATAAAAAATGTTTCAGTTTAATCTATGCTAGAAGAGATAATTATAGAAGAAACCATTGGAAAAACTATGATAGCCATTAAATACATAAAATACCATTATAGACTTGTATGCCCTTGAAAATATACACATTATAGCCGCATAAAAGGAGTAAATTACTTATACCTTGTCTAGGGTTTTGGTCAAGTTTACCCATTTACTCTTATACCCCTTTAAGTGACAAAGAAACTATAGGAGATTTATTAATAGAAGAGATGGAATCAAGACAGAACTATGTATTTTACCAAAATATCTTCAATAACAAAACATTAATCTTGCCTCCAAAGTAAATATTTCAAAATTGATAAAAGTACCCCCAATCTATAAATACTAAATATAACTTTACCATATCAAAATTTTCTTTAACTCATTTCTGGATTCCACCCTAACGTTACGGTAGAAAAAACTATCTTGTCAAAAAATATAAGTGAAATTATTTTTATAGTTCAGCAGCGCTATGCATTCACTAATATTAGCTGCACATTAAATCCAAATTCCAACCAATGACATTAAATTCTACTTAATTTTCATTGCTTCACATTTCAAAAAGTATATTTCCATGTTTAATAAGGTGTACTAACCATCATGTTTAATCAATCACATCTTTTGCTGCATTCATGATGCAATAGATGTACCATACTAAAATTGATGAGAAGTTAGTGGAGAGATGGAAGAAGTTACTCAGTCCCAAACTATAACGAACCTGAAGGGAGGTATCAGTATTTGACCAAAACTCCAGGAGATTTACAAGTAATTTACCCTAAAGAGGTTCAAAGTTAACACTCTTATATGATTATCTTATAAAAGAGTTCAAAAATAGGAAGAAAAAAACTAAGTAGTTCAATATCACTCACTATTCTCATCTCTTGATTTATGCTGGTTTTAGGCTACTCTTAAGTAACAAGAATTTTGGTCATTACTCAATATCATTGTTTAAAGAGTGATTGAGTGAGAAGAGATTCTTTTTCGTTTAGGATATATTTGGGTTGACAGAAAATAAGAGAGAAACAGAAGGTTGAAATGTTAACTTTTCCCTCCATTTCTATTTTTCTCTTATTTACTTTCAAAGCAAAACATGACCTCAAGGAGTGGTAATTTATTGTTACTTGCCCTTTTATGGCTGTAGAAAAAAGAAAAAAAAAAACATAACATTTAAACATAATTAATGAAAACTAATAACTAACGAAGTATCTTTTTCCACGGTAGTTGTTAGTTATTACTTAATAGAGGGGCTCCATATAATGAGGTAAAAGGCAGTTGGAAGATGTGAATCTTTAATGATATAAAAAAAAGAGGTGATCTTTAACAGGCTTATTTCATCCGAATGAAGCTGTGGGCCGAGAGGCCCGAGACATGTTGCCTAATGATCAGCCCAATCGGTTTCCAGCTTGGTGTGGCTCAGTGGCTCCGCTGTCCGGGTCCAGTCGACACTCGATCCGGCTCATTCGGGTTTGTTCAGTTCTTGTTTATTATAAAAGAAAAAAAATCAACCTCGATAGTGGCGAAATTTAATATCAACTTGTTGAAGTTTTATAATTTGTAAAATCTAGAAAGGGGTCTACTTAACGCCAAAGCTCTAAAATAGATACATCCCAATTAATCCAAGCTAAAGAACAAGGGTAAGATGGTTAATCCGAAAAATAAAAAATTCTGGTTAATCTAATTAATCAATCCAGTATTTTTTATGAAAAACCAAAAGTATCAGTTTTGGTTAATATATATATATCAAACAGTCGAAAAATCAATAATTTTGGTTTGCGGTTTTCAAAAACCAGTGCTATTGGTCAAGGTTTTAAAAACTAATATGGAACTGGAGTAGTTCTAGCTAGCGGTTTTTAAGTCAATGGTTTGACCATCCGGTTCAAACGAATGGCTCCATCCAAATAAAAAAAATGAAAAGTTGATTAAAATAAAAATGGCCAAAACCCATTGAATTGGTCCAGTGGGTTAACGGTTTGACCATCTGGGTCAGCGAGTTGTTCACTAATTCAATGGCTTTTGGCCAAGGGTCATGTTTGAGGTAAAACGAAACTGGTTACCTAGATGGTTCCCGTGTCAAACAATCCGACTGTTTGAGTCAATGAGGGTTCTAGGGATGTCAATTTTCCCCATCCCTGACGGGGACTTAACTTCCTCGACCCCATCAGGTCGGGATCGAGGATGGGGATTGAGGTCCCTGCCCCACCCCGACCCCGATTATATATATATATATATATATATATATATATATATATATTAAATGTTATTAATATTAAACATATTATATATATTGAAACATATTTAAAATATTATTTATAATAAATAAATTTAATTTAAAAAAATTTCAAAAATTTGGATCCTCATAGGAAACCTATCTCCCTCGAGGGATCGAGGATGAAGGACAAATTTTATCAGGAATCAGGGATGGGATTGATTAATTTCAGAATGGGGGTTAATTTTATCCCCGGCCCAAACCCGCCCTTGCCATTCCTAAAAGGTTCACAAAAACTACGTTTTAATAAATAAGCCCACGGTTTGATGAGCACCCTTGGATAACCCTAACATAAAGGAACCCGTATGGCTGCAAAACCCTAACCCGCTTTGCAGGTGGGTCCTGTTCCGGGAAACTACTTTATCCTAGTCCTACTACTGTAACCCTACCTAGATCGGTAAAATGAAATAGATCGCGATAGGATGGTGCCCGGTGGTGGATAGCGACGATGACAGGACGATGGGAATCAGGAGAGAGAGATATTACCTCTCTTGTTAAAATTGAGAATGCATAGGCATCTCCGACCTCCGGAATCGTTGCACTGGATCAGATACGGATCCCAATCCGAATAAGTATAAGATCCTATACGAGGAGTTGAATCAAAACCGAAAAATCATATTTTAATTTTAAGCGTATCAGCAGAGTCGAAGTTGAGACCGATATTTACTCTTTTTCTTTTTTACCGAATAGAGTGAAGACAAAACGAATAAGAGTGGCGCATTTGCTGCTCCCATAATAGACTCCTCATTTATTAAAAAGTTGCGAGCTCTAGATCTCCCGAATCTCTCCTTCAATGTCACTCTCGCTCTCTCCTCTCATTTTCTGTGGTTCCGAGTTTCCAAGAACGAATAGCAGCTTCTTTTTTCGGAAGCTTCAAAATTTTTTCTTTCTGCAGCCAAACAATTAATATAACACAAAGTCTTTGAGATTGGTCTTACTCTTGGGCTCAAACCCATTCAATTTCAGCCTGAATCTACCATTTATTTCTTGTCTTTTGAGTTTTGACTCTCCTCCTCTTCGACAATATAGGAATTTGTATGAAGTGGGAAATTTAGGTTAGTGGGCCTTCGGAAAAAGAGTTTCTGCAGGCTCTCTTCAAGAGTGTTAAGCGTTTGACTCACTGTAAAGTAGGGTTTCAAACGTGTAAAGTCGGAACTTGAAAGGAGTAAAGACTTGTGCTTTTGAGAATGAAATTGGTTTTAGCATTCTGGGTTTTGGTGGGTTTTATCGGGTGGTGTTGGTGGAAGAAGAAGAAGAAGAAGAAGGAGAAGGAGCAATTAGAAAACCAGTCCGGGATTCCCAAAGGGACTTTAGGGTGGCCTTTAATAGGAGAGACCTTGAATTTCATCGCCTCCGGCTACACTTCTCGACCTGTTAGCTTCATGGAAAAGCGCAAATCTCTGTGAGTTCTTCTTCTTCCTCTCAACTTTGAAGTTTATAGGAGAGACTGCTTTAATCTTGTATGTTGGTTTTTCTCTTTCACTTCTTCTTCTTCTTACTAACTTAAGAGATACCTAGGATACAAAAAAATTGATAAATAGGAGAAAAAAAAGAAAAAGAAACACCAGCTATCTTTCTTTTCTGCAGGTGGAAAATTCTGCCTCTGGAAAAGGATAATTTCTTTCTCCTTGCTTCCTTCAATTTAAGAAGAAAGAGTGCCAAGTAGCAGTCTCCCACGTGAACCTCCGTGAATAAAAGATTTCCCACTTACGTCTCCCTCTTCACTTTTTTTTTTTGTTCCAAAAGTTGGTTATATTACGTGTTCTTTGATTTTACATTCAAAACCACAGCTTTTGGCTCAGATTTTCTCCATTTCAGTGACGGGATCTTCTTTCTGGTTTATCATATGGGGATTTTGTTGTTGCTTTTTAATTTTGTATGGTTTTGTAACTCTATAGTTTTCACTACTTCTCATTATCATCATCTCTCTTTCTCTTCAATTCTCAGATACGGTAATGTGTTCAAATCTCACATATTAGGAATGCCCATCATAATCTCGACCGATCCAGACGTGAACAAGGTAATTCTACAGAACAATGGAAGCATCTTCGTCCCTTTCTACCCCAAATCGATCACAGAACTACTGGGAAAATCTTCTATACTTCAAATGAATGGTAATCTACAAAAGAGAGTGCATGGGTTGATCGGAGGCTTCTTTAGATCACCTCAACTCAAAGTTCGAATCACACGAGAGATAGAGAATGCTGTCAACAAAGCCATGGAGGCTTGGAGGGATGGAGATCTCGTTTACATGCAGGAAGAAACCAGAAACGTGGGTTTCTCTTCATTTCTGTTCATTTTCACTGTTTTCTTTCAAATCTTGATCAAACTTTTCTTCTATGTATCTCAGATTACGTTTCAAGTATTGGTTAGGGTGTTGATGAGCGTTGGCCCAGGTGAAGATTTACAGTTTCTGAAGAGAGAATTCGGAGAATTCATTAAAGGATTGGTCTGCTTACCGATTAAGCTACCGGGAACCAGGCTATATAAATCACTGAAGGTAATTGTTAAGATCTCCATTGTGTTGGTGACTGGTGAATTCTCTGTATACTGATTCTACTCTTCCTTTTTTTTTTCTAATTATAGGCTAAGGAGAGGCTGTTGAAGATGGTGAAGAGGATTGTGGAGGAGAGGAAAATGAGAATGGAGAGTATAGATGAGAGAGGTCCTCTCATGGACGCAATAGATGTTTTATTGTGTGACGCAGGAGAAACAGAAGACAAACAACATCTACCGTTGGATTTCATCAGTGGGAATATCATAGAGATGATGATCCCAGGAGAGGACTCGGTGCCCATGCTGATGACACTGGCAGTCAATTATCTCAGCGAGTCTCCCCTCGCTTTAAAGCAGTTAGTGGTAATACTAATACATCACGTTTGCTTTACTAAACTGACGGTTAAGAAATAGATTCCTTCGGGTCCATCTGATCCAAGGGTTCTGTGTGCCACGTGTACGTTCCCAAGAGACACATTGAATTTTTTTGTTATTTATTAAAACGCCCAATAAATCTATACTATAGTTTGGATTTTACTAAAACACCTCGTAGTTGGCAATCAATTTACTTAATCAAACCTCAATTAGATAACAGTGGAAAATAATAATTTTGACCCTAATTTCTATTTGATAAATTTAATGAAAAAACAAAAATGAAAACATTAATTTTGCCCTTAATAAGACACAAACAACCATGTTACTTGGTTGTATTTGCTCAATTTTGTATTTTATATATAAGAATTAAAGGTAATTTTGAAATAAATAATCATATATTTGAAACTCAGTTTAAGTGATCATATTAGTAGTTTAAAAAACAATTATTGATAAAAAGTCGATTAAATAAATTGATTGTAAAGGTGTTTTAAAAAATCTATAAAAATATAAAGGGTATTCTAATAAAAAACCCTTTTCTTAAGTTTTGACTTTTAATTATGGACGTACTACCATGCTATTCTTCCAATAAAAGAAGAACATACACACGAGTGAGATGGAAAAAGATGTGAAGGGGCCCGCCCCTATTTAAGTATGGGTGCGGTGCGTTCCCCACCGCCGTGCGATCTTGATTGGACGGTTGTCAGATGTAAGGACCACCTCTTTATAGTCTACACTATTCTCCTATCCTATGGACCACTAGCTGTCGATTTCATTTATTAACGGAAAAGTTTAATCTCACATTGAAGTATTGAACATTCACGTGGCTCCACTTACAAATCGATCCGGAACGTTCATCATGTGGTCCCTCTGTTACGATGATAAATGGTTGGCCCACTAGTCTTAGGGTTCAGATCTATCCAAAGGCAGTGGGCCCGGGCACGTGTGAAGGCGTAGTGAACAGTGAAGGAACGTTCACGTCAACTAAAATGCATCAATCTTTTTAGGTTTCATATCCCAAAAAATAAACAAAAAAAAGTTTTTAGATAATTATTATATATCGTTTTTTTTCTGATGCCTTTTGTTGTGTACTGGCTTACTATACCTTCTTTACGCAAGGAGGTATAACTGAATAGTAATTAACATGGAATCGGAATGTACTTTCTTCAGGATGGTTGTTTGTCGTTATGGGTTGCTATACACCCTCCAATCTTCCTTGAGCCGTACACGTGGCTAATCAGACCGTCTGAATCTAGGTATCTACACTGTCCGACCAGTGTACGAGCCCTTAGGTGGATCGTCGGCCAAGGATCATAACTAAATCTTTCTGGGACCGACAGGGCGATGCTCAACCCGATCCGAAATATTCATAGTCGGGTCATCACCATTAACTATATACTCTATAGGCTATAGGCTATACCGCTATAGCTTGCCTTATGATTGGGCCTCCACTATGGTCCGGGTTAGAGATCCTCTGGATCTCTGATTGGGCCTTTACTTCCACGTCGGCCTGGATGTATAGCTCCTCTGTCTTGATTTAAGATGGTGCTCTACCCTACTGCAATTGTATGATTTGGCCTTATTTCATGATTTTTTTTTTATTTGCTCTGTTTGTGTTTGGTGGTAGGAGGAGAACATGGAGTTGAAAAGACAGAAGACACAATTAGGTGAAGATTATGCTTGGACGGATTACATGTCGTTGCCATTCACTCAAAACGTGAGATGAACGAGATGGAACTATATAGTTCAGAGATCCAGTAGATATTATTCGTTTCTTTGTTCACTATTGTTATTAATTGAACTGTGTCTCTTCTGTCTTGTCTTTATCTTCTCAATAGGTGATTAATGAAACCCTTAGAATGGCAAACATCATTAATGGTGTTTGGAGAAAAGTTCTCAGAGATATAGAAATCAAGGGTATGTTCTTTGTAGTGAGTTATTGAACTCCCCCACCCCACCCCACCCCACTCACTTCTTTTAATAGAAATGAACAGAACTTCATTTATGTTATCTGGGCTCTTTTGCAGGTTATTTTATTCCAAAGGGGTGGTGTGTACTGGCTTCCTTTATTTCTGTTCACATGAATGAAGAGAATTATGAGAACACTAACCAATTTGATCCTTGGCGATGGCAGGTAAGTTTTAGTGCAAGGGGACTAGAAGAGAATTGTGCCAAATTATTAGAATTAATTATTACTAGTGTAAGGGAATATGCTATGCACTTATGCAAGTAAAAATGGTATTTGGATTTAACTTTTATGACTAGTATGGAACCCAAGACAAGCATATGCTTTTATATAGTATAAATTTGTATGTGTATTTGTGCTAATCTAATCTTTCAGAAAAACAAAAAAAGCAGTAGACCTAGAACTAAATGGCCGAGTTGTTGAATATTAGTTTAAAAAATAAGAAGAATATCACCATCATTATCATCATTGTCTGAACCTGTCCCAACTTCAGTGCCATATCTATTGTTAAAATTATGGGTACTTGAATCAGTTCTTATTACTTCCATCTCATTCCTTTTTGTCTATTCCAACCTCTACTAGCCAATTAATTCATTCATCAAAATTGCTCTTGCTCAGATAGAACCCCTTGTGCACTTTTTATGTCAATTTGCCAAGGTTGGTGGTCAAAAGTTACTTGGACAATGGTGGGCTTTAATCTCATGACTCTCTCCTTTTAAGTATTGCAAGCATGAAGGTTCGGTTCATGCAGCAGCCCAAAAATGGTTAATACACATACAGCCTAGATGACAATGATGGCAACAATACCGTCAATTCACTTGTGGGCATTTATTGGTTGGCTTTATTGGGCAGAGGGTGATCCTAAGAGCTAGTTGAACATTAATAATAACGAAGCCCATTCCTCAACTTGACACCCAAAGGAACACTCTTGAGGAAAAGTTGGAGGCAAACATGGGTTTCTCTTTCTAAATCATGATATGACTTTTTAGTTCTAGTACAATTTTGCTTTATGCATGATCCAGGACAAAGATTGTGAAAACCACAAACACAAACATGAAGAAAAGAAGGCAGAATCTTGAAAAGTAAAGATTGTGCTTCACTAAGAATGAAACAAATGGCTTAAATGCATCCAATCCTTGGAGGTGTAGAATTGGGAGAGAAGCTGCCCACCAGAATTTGGTATTGTGTTAGATTAGATAGATGGCTTTAGACAGTAGAGTAGGCACTGCCTAATTGCAGTGGTGAGAGGTCATGTCACCCCCTTAGCTTGGCTCCTAACCAATTGAGGTGGAAAGATCATGCCATATTCTCAACTAGTCATGTTAACTGTTAATGCTGGGCCCTGAATTTCACAATCATCCATCATCTCTCACCATAAAAATAAGTTGAGAAGCACCCAAAAGAAATTAACCAGTGAGTGGAACTGCACATGCAATGAACTTGAGGTCTTTGTTTTTAAATGTTGCTTACTTTGTATCTGTACCAGTTAAATACATTGCACTTCTACATCCACATTGAGGAGCATGTGGCAAGTCTTCTTTTGGCATTAGGTAGTGATTATAAAATAGGATGGCCATGGTCTTTTTGAGTGATTGTATCCAAATCATCTTTTTGCTTTTTTAACTGTTTTCTTTTTTTTTTTTTGTAAAATATGAAAATGTTTACGGGTTTTAACTGTTCAGTCCACCCTAGAAATCTTAGTTCCACCTTAGGGGTAGAATGATTCCTGACCGTGGATTGATGCCAAATCCATGGGTAGGATGAGAATTATAGGGGAGCTACTAATAGACTAGGAGGTGACTGTAATTTCAGATTTCTGAGTACAGTCTACTGCTGTACAGGTTTTTCTTGTCTTTATTTATTTCCTTTTAAAAATCTCCTTTGTTATGACAGAGAAAAGGAGGAAACATCAACAATAATTACTGTTTTACACCGTTTGGAGGAGGGCAGCGGTTGTGCCCTGGTCTTGAACTCTCTAGGCTCGAAGTCTCCATTTTCCTTCATCATCTTGTCACCCGTTTCAGGTAATAAAAACAATTGCCCATAAACTTGTTTTTAAATTTCACTTAAAATTTCCAACATTTCGGAATATATATTTACCTGGACTTATTTTAGTCAGAATTTTATAATATTTCAATTGGAATTTAAGAATATTAACTAGTTTTTCACAGTTTCTAATTAATATTCAAGAAATGAATGGTTGTATCTTTTTTATTTTATTATTGGAATTCAAAATTTTCCTTTTATTCCTTTGGGGAAAGATGAAATTACTAGAACCCCATCTCATTTGATGGATAATCGAGTTTGAAACGAGTATGAGTAGTTAATTGAGTTGAAAATCGAGTTTTGTAGTACTCGACTTTAGTGGCTCATGAGCCTAATCGAGTAATTAATAAAATATTATTTTATTTATCATACACTCAATATATTATGCTAATTAATATTTTATGATTCTTTTCACTTAGGGTTGCCTTTTTGCATTTTATTAGTTCTTCGCTTCATTCTTCACTCTACCCCGGCCCTCTATCCTTTGAGCTAACGCTGCTAATCTTCACCTTCCCACTAAAGCCTCTCTCTCTCTCTCTCTATATATATATATCCGCAACTCATTTGTCACTCTCACAGTCACACATGCCAAACTCTAGCAACGACTTCCCTATTTCACCACTCCCTCTTCTCTTTGGCGTATGCCAAGATGTCAAGCCAAGTTGATACTTGAATATGCTGAGTATCTTATTGAGCCAAGTTTGAATAGGAAAAATAAAACTCAATTAAGTTCGACTTTGAGTCTCAAAAGTAAGAGTTGGATCAAATTTGAGTAGTGCAATATATCAACTCAACTCGGCTGGATTACACCCTGGGCCCTTTTTTTGTGTCCAAAACCTGCTAGATACCATTATCCTTTCATAAAAAAATAAAAAACGAAAAGGGTGCAATTTGTTTAAATCTTTGAATTGTCTGAATTGATTGTTTGATGTAAGGTTGGATGTCTGGGTCGAAGAGGCTCAATTATCAAATCTAGTAGGCATTGGATGGGAAGTTTGCCTAGTTAGGTTTGTGTTTTGGGTCTGATGGTACAACCATGGTTTTTTATTTTTCTGAAACTTGATGAAATTTCTATTTTGAAGATCCTAAAAATTTGAACAAATTTAAGCAAATTTGTTAAAATTTCAATGTATTTCGGTCGAAATTTTTGTCCATATTCAAGTACATGAGGCCCTTTCATCTACCAAAAGAAAAGATTGGAGAAATCAATCTGGGTTATTTGTTTTTGCTGAGCTAACCACAAAGCTTGAGCTAGAGTGCAATTAATGTCTGACCAAATGTAAAATGTTGTCAGATTCTGTGGCTAAGCTCCAAAAGATTGAGGCTAGTAGAGATTGGTACGAATTAATAAATGTGTATATCAAAAAAGTTTGGTACGAAGTGTTGGGTTGGGATTCAGTGCCATCAACCAATGCAGCCATGGTATTGGATAATGTGTGGATATATATGTATCTCTCTATCTCATA
Organism: Nelumbo nucifera; assembly: GCF_055504915.1. NCBI lineage: Eukaryota > Viridiplantae > Streptophyta > Magnoliopsida > Proteales > Nelumbonaceae > Nelumbo > Nelumbo nucifera. The sequence continues at coordinate 98,322,925 of NC_142649.1, forward strand.
CCCATTCCGCTTATATCTCAACGTAATCCCATGAGAAGTTGTCTTTTTATATTGGTCTGATCCTCTTCGTGTTGCTTGCATGCAGATGGGTGGCTGAGGAAGATTACATCGTCCACTTTCCGACAGTGAAGATGAAAAGGAAACTGCCTGTCTTTGTCACACCCATCTCATCTTAAGAGTTCAACTGCATCTCTTTGCTTTTGCCTATAAATATATAAAGAGAGAGAAAGATGATAAAAGGAATTGAAGATGAAGAGCAGCCATGGTTGGGGTCCACTTGAGAACTGGTGGACTGGACCTCATTTCATGGAGTGGATGTAATGTAAATCAGGAGAAGCTTCCATGGTGAAGCCTGTCAATTGAATTGTGGGTCCATAAACATAAACAAAGTACATGGATAATAAATAAGTAGATCCATGAGTAAATAGATTTGCTTTTTATTTCTTTGCAAAACGGTAGCTCTTGTGTCGCTGTCCTTCGTATTGGCAACGTCCTTTTTAACCTTCCAGCTATAGAGAGGGAGAGAGAGTTTGATTTTAAGAACACTCCCAAAGTCCCATCTGGGTCTCGTCCCCATCTCTGGGTTGGTTTGGTTTTGATGGGACAATGCGTGGAGATAACCAGCACCACCCATGTCTATGATGCCAACCTCCAAAAGTCTGTTTGTACAGGTTGTCCATTGTAACTACTAATTCCTCCCCCTCCCCCCCCCCCCCCCCCTACTCTAGGATTCATCACTCATCAGGCGGCCGGGTTGAGGTAATTGTTATTGCACAACCAAAGTCATTCCTGCTTGCGGTGCTACAGCCAGGACAATGATGATTGCAAGTTGCAACCCTCTAAAGGGAGAAATGGACAGATGGAATACTACTACTCCCTTCTGCTTTCTGCTTTCATTAGAGATGCTGCTTTAGAAAAGAAAATATCTTTGAGCCCCCACATTATATATGAAGTTTATAAATTATATTGCCCTTCATCACATCAAAGGGCTATTGCCTTTTAGTTTGATTCAAGGTTCAAAATATCGCAATGTATCAGTTCATATATAATTTGATCCAAGGTTAAAAGTATCACAATATATCAATTCATATATATCGACTTTTAGGGTCACCCGTGCATGCTCTATTATCATATCCACCGTGATTTGGATGCCTGGTTGAACACTCTCAATATGGATACTTTGAGCCTTCGTTTGATCAAAGAACCCATTTGGATGGGCTTCTGTGTGAGGCACAGTTTGGAACGTGAGAAGCCGTGTCCTGAAAGCCCCTCCCAAATGGACACAAAGACTAAGTGCATCGTGACACAAACGTTTGTTTGATTGATGAGAATTGTTTTCTCTGATGGGTACCAAAAGCCTAAAGCGGAGTATCTCTTGGTATCTCAATGGTTAGGTTAGTCGTTCGTTCTCAGCACAGCTTAGTAGAGACACCAATGGGGACATAGCAAAATGAACCAGGCCCACTGGCCATACTGCGGATTGGAGGCCTCAATCTTGTGTCTCCATTCTAGAAACAATGCTGAGTTACCATCTCAAGTTCTCAACTGCTAGGTTATTGGCCTTGACTTGAGGCCCTTGAGTTATTTGAATGGTGCAAAACCAAAGCACAGTGCTTCAAAAAAAAAAAAAATTGAGTAGAGCAAATCAGCATATGGGATTTTATAACCCTTTGAATTTGAATGACAATGAGTTAATTTTTACAGGGTGCCATGAGCCATCCATGGCCGAAACGACATGACATATTTGATGAGGTAACCATTTTTGTAAGGTTACAGCGTACTGCACTATGACCATGGAAAGTGTACCGAAGCCAATCCAAATGTTTGGTCCAGCCCACGCCTAAACCTCAAGTAGATATAATGAAAGAATTGTCCAAACCCAAAGACTACTAGGAAAATGAATGGTTTCTTCAAAAATGATAGTCAATTTGAAAACAAATCATTCTCCTAATTTTGATGGTGGTTAGTTAACTTGATAAACACCAAATGGCTGATAAATATCTGTTTACTTCAAGATTTTAATCCCAACAAATCCTCTAATTTGTGAGATGACTAGTGGAAAAGTAGGAATGTCATCTTCTTACAATTTCTGTTGAATCACTCAAATAATTAAGTCTGCGTTTGTTTAAAATGTAAATGAGAACCGGGATAAACCTTACACCCCAGTTCGATTTTGCAGGCATTTGGTAGGGGTGTTAATATACTTCATCAATCGGTGTAAAACTTTACTTTTCTCTGTTCAACGGTTACCTTGCGTCTCCTCTGTCCAACGGCCTCCCCTGTTCTCTCTCTAAGATTCAACATTATCAGTGAGCGGTGAGACCCAACTCCGTAAGATTCACTGCATAAGATTACTGCCGGTGTACACATTGAAGCATTGCGTAAGATTCACTACGTTGTAAGATTCACTGTGTAAGCATTGCTTGGATGGGGTCATTCAATGCTTACGCCTGGCAGTAAGCATTGATGAGCGGTGAAAGCAGAAGCTGTTGCTCTGTCGATACCCAGTTTTTATGCGAAAAAACTTCTCTGGTGTGTTGGGTCTCACTGTCTCTAGTGTGTTTTCCGCCGAGACCCAATTTGTTCACCTTTAATCAAATAGTTTTTTAATTTACACCTTAGACAGCCAAACATGATCGGTGTAAATTTTCAAAATCAACCGGTCCCGATTTCCATCGATCACTAAATTGGTTCACATTTTTCCATCGTGTAAAATTTGAATTTACACCTTACACAAATGCAGCCTAAGGCGAAAAGTAAAATAGCAAATTGGATCAGCATAAGAGCCATAACTGCCGCATAGCCTAGAGGTCCAACCACCGGGCAGGGGATAAGGTCATACAAACGAGTGACCTACCCGTGGAAACCTGCTATAAGTTGAAGCAATTACACAAATCATGAGGCTCATGAAATGCATTTCCTTCACAACTTTGATGCCAACATTGCCAAGCAGAATACTAGTGCTTCATTTAAGTCATAATTATGCATGATTTAGAACTCAGCTGAAATCAGGAACACAACTTTATGTTCTGTTCAGCAATGAATCTGAATTTGCAGAGTGCAATTTAGATGGGGAATAAATAGGAAAGCTTAGTTCGATTTGATCTAGGGAATGCTGATGTGGAGAACACAGGGGCATCTAGGACCCTGCCATAACCATTACAGGATCTACCTGTAAAAGGACAATGCTTTCCAATCACTTTTGCTGAAATTTCTTAGGTTGAGGCAAGATTACAAGAAACTCACAAGAACATTTCACAGAATACAGCAGGGACTCCTTGTAAATGCTAATCAAGCAGTATTTGCATCCTTTTCTCTTCATTTTTATCTTTTCTTTTCTTTTAATTATTGATGGTGACTAATCTAATGCAGCTCCACCTAATGTTTGAAGATCCCATGCTATTATATGTGCTAAATCTGGCAATTTCTGAACTACTGAATTCAAATGAGATGGTCCAGGGACCAAATTAAACCTATTTCAGAAATTGAAGATACCTAACAAAACAAACTACAATCTTTAGTCTTAAGGAGGCCAGGAATCACCTATATTTCAGTTCTAATGGGAACTGAAATACTGACTTGTGACAAGTTTAATTAAGGAGGCCAGGAATCACCTATATGGAACAAAATAAAATGATAAATGTATACACATTCTATAATAAATAGTTAAACTTAAATATTATCTAATTGTATATTAAGTATAAAATATGAATCTACAAATTAAATCAATAAATAATTAAATAACTGGTGATAAAAAAAATAATTAAATAACTTACAGCTGATTTTAGAAAAAAATTAAAAGATTTCCCAGCAACCTCCTTGGAGCAAAAGTAAAACCAGTGTTGCATGGACATGGACATGGACATGGGGATCAAAATCTGATTAAATCAATAAATAATTAAATAACTGCTGATCGAAAAAATAATTAAATAACTTACAGCTGATTTTAGAAAAAAAATTAAAAGATTTCCCAGCAACCTCCTTGGAGCAAAAGTAAAACCAGTGTTGCATGGACATGGACATGGACATGGGGATCAAAATCTGATGTGTCTGGAAATCTGACTCAGCAAAGATGAAATCACAAGGACTTGCAGACATGTCTATAGAAAAGTATAAACTGTTAAGAAAGTTTGGAAAGGAAAGAAAAGAAGAAAAATTATTGGATTAGAACTGTGCTGCAACTCTTAGTTTTGAAGCACTAAGTTTCTTAAATTTGTTTTTTCTCTTTATATTCCAGCCTTCCTGGATGGTAACAATTCCACCAGCTAGTGAACATTTCCAGTCTTAAGGACCCAGTAACAGCCTGTAAGAACAAGACAAATGAAGAAAATCATCCACTGTACCAGAGGTTGGCGCTTTGCTTCCTTTACCATTAAAAGGGAACCATTTCAACAAACTGGTACCATATGGAGAAGTCATATGTTACTGCACATAAATGCATGCTCACGATAATTACAAGTCTTGTGTCTAACTAATTAATCACCAAAGATGTAACAAGTTCTTGCAAGAGCCTAAATACCCAACAAAGAAAAAACACATGGATCTCATGAAAAAAAATCGAGAAGTTGGTTTTCACATTCAATCAAGACAAAAAAAATGGTAGTAGGAATGTAGGATCACCAGGAAGTATCTATCAATCCATGGTTCTTTTCTTCTCCTCCTCAAGTTTCTGCAGCTCTGCTAACCTCTGAGCCCATGCTCTTTCTCTTGCTACCGCAGCCATCTTACGCTCTATCTTCTTAATATTTTTCTTCCTTTTGGCTTCTTGCAACTGCGCTTTTCTTTTCTTTGCTTCCGACTATCATGTGGACAATACAGTTCCAATGAAAACATGTAAAATTGAAACCAAGTGAGAATGGAGTGTGTAGGAAAATGGTATACTTACCAATAAATAAGGAAAATGCTTGCATTGGAAAGAAAGAAAGCAAAGAGAAACATAATGGAACACAAATAAGGGTATCAATAGTATGCTTGAAAGCGGAGTTCGGGTAATCAAAATTTTCTGGTAGTATTGGTAGTATTAATTTAACAGAAAATGCAGGTCTGAATATGATAAGTGAAGCATCCCGATCTAAGTGGTTCAAAAAACAAAAGGTAAGTTATGGATTACCACCCTGTACTTGGGGGTAATGACACTTAGCCCCCCGAATTTTCATTTGCAACAAAGACTCCCTAATCTTTCAGACCCCAACAATTTGCCCCCTTCATTAGCATTCCATCAGTTAACCTTGAAAAAGATTATCATGTAACTGTCAAGTGCTTGTTAAACACTTCTAAATCCCCAAACTATCATTCCCTTAATTTATAGGACCATTTTGCCCTTTTCTTACAATTTGTTTTATTAGGGTTTAGAAGCAAAGTGGGTGAGAAAGAGAGAGTGTCATTTGCTCTGCTAATTTTTGTCATTTTGAAATGTTGTCCTCTTGCCCATACGAATCTTGAAAGGGCATTTTAGTAAATTAACTTCCTCCAACAATCCAGTTAACAGAGAGGGCGCAAAGTGTTTGAATCTGAAAGTTTAGGGGGATTTTTGTTGCAATTGAAAATTCGGGGGGATAAATGTCACTAACCCCAAAGTACAGGGTGGTAAACTGGTAATCTGTAATTTACATAAACAACAAAAGCCAGTTATTTACCAGGTAATTAGGTAAACAATTAGGGAATCCAAATACACAAGCCTGAAAGAGTGAAGGCATGATACTAAACCTCACAGACCTTCATTACAGAAAATTCATGGAAACAATTTACAAAAAAAATAAAAAAAAGAAAAAACAAAAAAAGGACAGGGAAGGGATCAAATAATGCCGAGGTTATTTTATCAGCAATGAAACAGGAATTTTATTAATATTTAACACCGGGAAAAAGTACAAAACCTTATGGTACATCCCTCCTGATTACTCTTCAACCAGTTTGTGACTACCTTGGAATCCCCTCCAATGATAACATTTGTACAGTTCAAAGAATCTGTTTTTCTTAAACCAGTTAGCACTGCCATGAGCTCTGCCCTAGTGGAGTCTCCTGCGCCAACTGGTCCTGAAAATAAAGCAATTATATTCTCTGCACTGTTCCTCATCAATCCCCTGGCATCCCTGGATTGCCTAGGCTGCATCCACCTAAATTCAGCTTATAGAAGGAACATGGTGGAGGTCTCAAAACAGCATATTATTTCTTTTTCCAGTAGAAGACTAAGCCACTATTTTCCACCTTCTGCGGTTATCATGAATGGAGAATTGAACAAACAAATCTGACGTTTTGACCCAATGAACAACCTTGATTATGATAATGACCTTGAAACTGTTTTCCTTATCCTTAAATTTCTTTCTGCTCAAGCACACTGCAAAACTGCTGCCCTTGTACATCTCCATGGGATTTTACCCCTATTTATTGCCCTAGAGGATGCCACCTACAACTTGTGAATAATTCGATTAAACCTAGTTCAGTCCTAGGTCTGAAGTAAGTAAGAAAAGAAGAAGAAGAAGAAGAAGAAGAAGAAGAAGAAGAAGAAGAGAGAGAGAGAGAGAGAGAGAGAGAGAGAGAGAAGGAGAAAGGGTTCGGTTTGAGAAGAAGAAAAGTCACCTCTCTCAGTCGACCCACTTTGTATTTATACTCTTTGTATTAGATTACAAAAGACAAAGTTGTCCCTCATTAAGTATGGGACACACAACTTAAACCCAGACAAAGTAGACAACTTAACCTTAATTAGATAGTCAAAAAACTTACCTACCCTTGTACTGTCAATTCTAACACTCCCCTTCAAGCTAGAGAGTATATATCATATAGTCCCAGCTTGTCACATATGCAATTCACTCTTCCCCGACTCAGCCCTTTTGTAAACAGATATGCCCACTGGTTTCCTGAACTTGCATGAGCTATATTTATCACATAATTGATCACCTTTTTTCTTACAAAGTGGCAGTCAACTTCAATATGCTTTGTTCTCTCATGAAAGACTGGATTAGAAGAAATGTGGACAGTAGCTTGATTATCACAATACAACCTCATGGGCCTGTCAATTGAAAACCCAATTTCCTGCAAAAGATTTTTTATCCACACTAGTTCACATGTAATATGAGCCATAGCCCTGTACTTGGCTTTTGCACTACTTCTTGACACCACTTTGTTTCTTGCTCTTCCAAGTTACCAGATTGCCACCAAGGAAGGTACAATACCCTGTGGTGGATCCCCGGTCAGACACAAATCTGGCCCAGTCAGCATCTGTATACCCTTCTATCTCAAGAGTTCCTCCACTTTTGCATAAACTGACTCACCATGCTTACAACAAAGGATATATCTGGCTGGGTAATAGTCAGGTAGTTCAATTTTCCCACCAACCTCCTATACCTTCTAGGGCCATCAAACTCTTCACCAGCATCAATACTCAACTTAACATTCGGTTCCATGGGTGTTTCAACTGGTTTGGCACCCAACAACCCTGTTTCTTCAAGTAATTCAAGAACATACTTCCTTTGGCACAAGTTAATTCCATGCCTTAACCTTGTAACTTCAACTCTCAGGAAATATTTTAGTTTACCCAAATCTTTTGTGTGGAAGTGATCTTGTAGAAAGTTTTTCAACCTGTCAATCCCATTGTTGTCACTACTAGTTATGACAATATCACCCACATACAACACTAACAAGATTTTCCTAGCTTTTGATTCACAGTTGAACACAAAATGGTCTACTTGACACTGTTTCATGCCAAAGTTCTTCACTGAATCTGCCAAACCATGCACATGGAGATTGATGCAATCCATAAATTGCCTTCTTAAGTCGGCAAACTTTACCATCCTCCCCCTGAGCAACAAACCCTAGTGGTTGCTCCATATATACTTCCTCAACTAGATCACCATGTAAGAAGGCACTTTTTATGTCAAGCTGAAAGAGAGGCCAATCATACATTGTTGCTAAAGAAATCAACACCCGAACTGAACCAATCTTAGCCACAGGAGAAAATGACTCCGTATAGTCAGCACTATATAATTGAGAATAGCCTTTGGCCACTAACCTGACTTTCAACCGTTCCACACTACTATCTGGACGATATTTTACTGTGTAGACCCACTTACATCCAACGACATGCTTACCAGGAGGGAGAGTGGTAAGTTCCCATGTGTGGTTGTGTGCCAGAGCAAACAATTCCTCTTCCATTGCTTGTCGCCACCCTGGAGAGCAATAGAAACATAATGAGAAATAGGATGACATGTATAACTACGTTTACCTTTCCACAATGCAATAGGAAGATCAATGTCAGAAGGAGGAGGTGCAACCACAGGATCTGTCGACTCGGGCTGAACTGGAGGAAGGGCCGATGTTCTTCTGTGAGTATACACTTGTGTAATTGGTGGCCTCTCAATATTAACCTGCACTGGAGAAAACAGTGACTGAGATAGAACAAGAACCATAGGAAGAGGGTCCTCAATTGGGATTGGAAGTGAAAACATAGGAGCAAGAGGAGGGACATCAACATTCGAGAAGAATGGAACCGACTCAAACAAAGTGGCATCAGAACACACAAAGGACCGATGAGAGCTGAGGTTATAACACTTATACCCTTTCTAGGTTCTGGAGTAACCAAGGAAGATGCATTTTGTAACACGTGCATTTAACTTGTCTAGTCCAGGCCCTAAATTTTGAACAAAACAAAAACAATCAAAGACTCTAGGAGTAAGAGGGAATGGAGAAAGAGTACGAAACAAGATTGAGAAAGGAGATTGACTTCCAAGGATGGACATGGGCATCCAATTGATGAGAAAACATGATATAAGGACAACATCACTCCAAAAACGCTTTGGAACATTCATATGAAGCATAATTGACTGAGCAATTACAAGTGAGTGTCGGTTTTTCCGTTTAGCCACACCATTTTGTTGTGGGGTATAAGAACAAGAAGTTTGGTGATATACCCCATGGTGCTCAAAGTATTGCTGAAATGTTCCAAAGCGTTTTTGGAGTGATGTTGTCCTTATATCATGTTTTCTCATCAATCGGATGCCCATGTTCATCCTTGGAAGTCAATTTCCTTTCTCAATCTTGTTTCGTACTCTTTCTCCATTCCCTCTTACTCCTAGAGTCTTTGGTTGTGTTTGTTTTGTTCAAAATTTAGGGCCTGGACTAGACAAGTTAAATGCACGTGTTACAAAATGCATCTTTATGAAACATAATTGATTGAGCAATTACAAGTGAGTGTCGGTTTTTCCGTTTAGCCACACCATTTTGTTGTAGGGTATAAGAACAAAAAGTTTGGTGAATTACCCCATGGTGCTCAAAGTATTGCTGAGGTGTAATCTTTTGCATTATCCGAGTGAAGAATTTTAATATGAACTCCAAATTGGGTACGGATTTCAGCATAAAATTTTTGAAAGATAGAGAACAATTCACTTCTGTCTTTCATAAGATATAGCCATGTCATCCCTGAAAAGTCATTAACAAAAATTACAAAATGCTTATAACCATTGTATGACACTACTTTGTTTGGATCGCAAACATCTGAATGGACTAAAGAGAAAAGACTCAAAACACAACTATCAACTCTAGGACTAAAAGAGACTCTTTGGTGTTTCCCAAGCTACGAATCACAATCCAACGATGGAACTTAAAGACGGGATTAATAACTTCAAAGCCTTGAGCGACGGATGACCAAGCCTATAGTGCCACTGGAGAGGAATAAGAGAGGACTGAAGAGCTACTTTCGGACCACCACCATCAAGATAATACAATTCACCTGCCTCATACCCTCCACCAATCTTCATCCCCGTCTTAAGATCCTGAAAAACACAAGATCAAAAGGGAACTTGGTTAATCTACTAACAGACATAAGATCAAAAGGGAACTTAGGTATAAGACAGAGGATAAAGATAAGAAGGTAAAATCAACATCACCAACACCACAAATGGGAGAGGTAGAACCATTACCATTAGCAATGGTAACTGTTTGGGATGTAGAAGACTGAGAAAGTGAAAAAAACATATCTAGAATCCCAGTCATATGATCAGAGGCTTCAGAGTCAATGATCCAGTGTGAAGGTTTGGAAGCCAAGCAAACCATACCTGAATGTGCAAGAGTAGTTGTGTTTTGCTGAGAGGATGTCTAAAGAAACTTCTCATATACTTCACGTGGGACACTCACCATTTCCTTCCTAGAAGCACCAGTAGATGTGGAGGGAGTCTAATCAGCTTGCTCGTTCTCACTAACTGTACCACCACCACTAGTCATAGCATGATTTAGCCCAAGTGTTGGGTGGACCATGTAAGTCAAAACAAAAGTTAATAGTATGTCCCTCTAATCCACGGTATGTGCATTTCCTAGTACCAATACTTCTTCCTCTACCATGACCTCCCCTTGACTCTCGACCTCCACTGCGGCCACCAGTACAATTAAACATAGGACCACCTCGGGTCCCTGGAAATCCACGACCACCTCCACCACCTCTATTTCCACGACCTCCCCCTCTTGTCACCACAAAACCAAACCTTTCCAAGAGAGAGGAAGACTCTATAGGGTCAATGGAAATCCTCCGAAGTCGGGCAAACACTTCCACAAGAGAGGGGAGAGTAGATCCACCCAATATTTGTGCTCGAAAAGGTTCATATTCAAGTTTTAAGCCCACTAAAAACCTTGTCACATCAAGTTGCTCTCGTTGTTGCTGCTAAATCTGAACACCTGGAGTTAGAGGGTGATACACATTAAGCTCATTACAGAGGTTTCTCATGCTTGCATAGTATTCTTCTAAGCTTTGATTACCCTGCTTCAGATTAAAGTACTCTTGGTAAAGTTGGTACACTCTAGTGGTATTATCTTGGATAGAATAGAGTTTCTTAGCATGGTCCCAGATTTCCTTAGTTGTATCCAAGAACATAAAATTCACACTAATTTTAGGTTTCATGCTATTCCACAACCAGGTCATAATCTGTGCATCATCCTGTTCCCACTCACTAAACCCTAGAGAATCAGAAGAAAGTTTCTCCTCTCTCACATGTTTCACCTTTTTCTTGGCTCTCAAAAACACTTTCACAGATTTAGTCCATAGCACATAGTTCTCACCATTTAATTTGATAGAAGTCATTTGAACATTCAGGTAATCGGGAGAAATCATAACACTTGTCTTATTATCACTACCCTCTCTAGTTGTTGCCATCATAACAAAATCATCTCACACCACAAAAGAATTCACTTATGGTAAGAAAAAAATCGCCCTTTACTATTCAGCACTACACCACACACCACACAATAAAGTACTATTATAACCACATTGTTGTTGCCATGGGTTCAGCACCCGAAAACCCTACTATCACCACACATATCTAGGCATAACCAGAGAAAAAAAGTTCATATGCATACCTACCAACCAACACTGCCACATGGATGAAATCCAGCCCAAAGGAAAGAAAACACACTCCACTACTAGTTGAACTTCTAATGACAAATAGTTTCTGTTTATATTCTATTTCTGTTCACCTTTTGCCTTATCCATTTCTACCAGCACTAGTTCCTTACTAAAAGTTGTAGAAACTGAACATTTTAATTGTTTCCTTACTGCATGAACACAGACACACTAGCAATGAGTCTCAAGGACATAGTATATGACTTTGAGAAGAATATGAAAATTCAAATTACGATGTTAACTCAGGGGACTGTTAACCCCAACAATCGGTGTTAAGTTTCAGTTGATTAAAGAGTTTGCTAGTCCAGATGTTTTGTAACTTTCCTCCCAGGAATTCTTCTGGTGGGAAGAGGAGGTGAGAAGCAAGTAACTAGTATTGAAGAGAGGAGAAGGATGCGAGGACAAGGGCCAACTCCTATAGCAAAGCGGTGGTGGCAGGAGCTTGGCCTGGTTTTGGGGTGACGGAGGTTAAAAAGTATGAGGATAAATTGGTAGTTGTTACAAAGACAAAGGCGGTGGAAGCAAGAAGAGAGTTTTTGCGCAATTGTTTGGTTGGAAGATTTCGGCGGGGGTGGGGATTAGAGAAGTGGAGATTTGGGTGAGTAGAATGTGGAGGGAGGTGGGGGGAATTAGAGTGAAGAAGATGGCAGATGATATCTTCTTGTTCATCTGCCCATCAAGAGCTGAAGCGGAGTGGATTTTGCATAATGGGCCTTGGCATATGGGAAGGAACTCTCTCTTGCTGGATTGGTGGGGTGCGAGTGTGGGGTGCTTCTACCCGGATCCTTTCTCTGAAGGTGAGGGTACGGATTTGATCTGGATTAGGGTGTTTGGTCTTCCCCTTCTTCTCTGGTGTCCAAGTGTGATTAAAGCCATTGGAGATGTTTGTGGGGGATTCATTGAGACAAACGATTCTCCTCCAGAGGTTGCTACCTGTGAGTGGGTCAAAATGCTGAATAAGGTCAAAATTGTTGTGGAGGAAGCTTTGTTCTCCGTCCAAATCTGGTCAGAGATTCTGCTAGTAGTATGTAGATGGAAAGGGAGAGATGGGAAATTCCAGAAAGAGGGGAGAGTGGTCTTAGACTATTCTAAAACATTAGTCCTGGAAGATGTTGGTGAAAGTGTTCAACCCTGTACCATTGTCGGGGATATTCATCAGGAATTCCGTTCTCTGCTGAGTTCTCTGGCGGCCGTTGCAGGAGAAGATGGTGACAGACTTAGTTCCAACCCGAGTCGTCCGATCTTGGATGGTTTGGAGGGTCTAGATGAGTAGGAAAAGAAATTGGAGATGGGGGATTTCAAAATTCAAATTTAGGGGCGAATGGGTAGACTTTGGGAATCAAAGAAATTAAAAACCTCATTAAACAATGTTTAATCGAGATGCATGTGGCATCCATGGACGAATTCTCGCCAAAAAGCTATAGGGAACACTGACAGCCTCCTGTTCTCAACAAGAGCTTGGCTCAGGAGAATTTAATAAGGGCTAATGAGCCCATACTGACCATTCTAGCCCAAACTAGGAGACCTCCCTAGGGATTGGGTAGTGGGCCTGGGCCCAAAGCAAATAGTGAGCCCAGGTTTCCCCCTCGTCGAAGTAAGCCATGTAGCCCGAGTTACAGGGTTCTTGGGTGGTCTAGCCAGCCTCCAAAGAATTTAGGAGTCAGCCATGGAATGCAAGACCAGAGCCAGGTCCCCCAGCAAGTGGCATTGAAGGGTAGCGATGGTGTTCAGATAATCCAACCTCATTCTCCCAGCCCATTGTTTCTGCCAGCTTCATCTCTTAGGGAAGAATCACGGACGGAAGTGCATCACCTTGCATTATCGAGGGTGGAAGATAGCTTGATAGATGTTGATCCTATTGTAGTGGTGGGTTCAGTGGTATAGCTCGAAGACAGGGGGGAGGATCACTGCCAACATAGTGTTCAGGAGGAGGAGAGAAGAGGAATTGAACTAAGAGAGGTAGTTGGAATAGTAGAGCAGCCGAGTATGAACTGTGGAAAATCGACGAACCTGTCGCTTCAAGGAGGTAAGCAACCTAATATTTCTGGTGCTTCTTCTTGGGTGTCCTCAAAACTTTTGGGGTTGGGTAAATTTTTGGGGATCTCAATAGAGGGGATGGAGGAGGAGACAATTAAATTCCTAGAGGGTGTTGAACAAAGAATTCTCCTAGAGAGAGGGAAGGTAGCAGCAAAGAAAGGGGGAAACAACTCCAAGAGAAGTAGAGAGATGATGAGGCTAATTTTTGGGGATCTCAATAGAGGGGATGGAGGAGGAGACAATTAAATTCCTAGAGGGTGTTGAACAAAGAATTCTCCTAGAGAGAGGGAAGGTAGCAGCAAAGAAAGGGGGAACCAACTCCAAGAGAAGTAGAGAGATGATGAGGCTAACGTGGGGTTTAAATGATAAGGCAGGCAGCAGTGAAGGGGGTTTGGGGGGCAGGGGGGGGGGAGAAAAGTGTACATTAAATTTGTGCTTTGTTTCTGTGGTTTTTTAATAAAGTTAAAAATTTTATCTTGGAATGTAAGGGGTTTGGGCTCAGGAAGAAGAAGATTAGTGGTGTGTGAGTCCCTGAAGAAGTTGAGGTCGAAGATCATTCTGTTGCAAGAAACCAAGCTGGAAAGTGTGGAGGCTGCAATTGTTAGAAGCATCTGGGGGGAGGGAGAGGTCAGATGGAAGACTAAATTGGCAGTGGGGAGTGCAGGAGGGCTGTTGAGTATGTGGGGATCCTTCTGTCTATAGCTTGATCTCCTCTTATATTGGAAATTTTTTGGTTTCCTTAGTTCTGAAATTTACAGATGGCAATATTTGTCAAGTCACTAATGTATATGGTCCTATTGATCGAGATCTCCGTGAGGAGTTTTGGGAGGAATTGGCTGAGATGAGGAGAAACCTGTCCTACCCTTGGGTAATTGGAGGTGATTTTAATGTTACTTTGTCTGCTGAAGAGAAAAATTCCAGAGGTAGAAGATCCAGGGCAATGGCTCAATTTGCTGATTTTATTAACAGGTTTGAATTGATGGATTTACCTCTCCATGTTAGTCGATTTACTTGGATTAATAATCAAGATATTCCCACCCTTGTGAGACTGGATAGGTTTTTAGTTTCTTCTAATTGGGAAGAGCTTTTCCCTGATTTTAAGCAGATTGCCCTTCCTAGGCCAGTTTCAGATCATATTCCAATTCAGTTAGTTTGTGGTTTCAAAGATAGAATCATAGCCCCATTTAAGTTTGAGAATGCCTGGTTTGAAGATGATAATCTCATTCCCTTGCCGAAGATTGTGTGGAAAGATATGCAGGTAGTTGGAACCAGCTCATTCATCTTGGCAAAAAAACTTGGTGACATTAAAGCGAGATAAAAAATCTGGAAAATGGAGAAAAACATGAATTCAGAAACTGAAAAGAGAGCTCTTTTGAGTATTGTTAAGGAGATTAATTCAGCAGAAGAGTTTCGTCCTTTATCAAAGGAGTGCAGATTGAAGAGATCTCAGGCGAAGATGAAGTATGATAAGTTGGCTGTGACTGAAGAAATCAAATGGAGATAGAGAGCTGAAGTGGTTTGGTTAAAAGAGGGGGATAAAAACACACATTTCTTCCATAAAATGGCAAATGCAAGAGCTAGAGCTTCATCAGTCAGTAGGTTGGAATGGGAGGGAAGAGTGGGGGAGTCTGAGGCAGAAATGAAGACAGTGGCAACCATCTTTTATAAAAATCTTTATAAAGAATCCTGGACCTTCAGACCATTTCCTAGGTTCCTTCCCTTCAAACAACTGAGTGAAGATCAGTCCACCTTCATTGAGAGACCCTTCACGAAGGAGGAAATAAAAGCAGCAATTAATATGTTGGCTGATGATAAATGTCCTGGGCCAGAAGGACTTACCAATCTTTTCTACATTAAATGCTGGGATTTTGTGAAGCAAGATATCCTGAATGTCTTCCAAGGTTTTTATGATAATGCTTCGTTGCAAAGGAGTTTAGACACTACTTTTATTACCCTTATTCCAAAGATAGGAGTAGTGAATATTAAAGATTTCAGGCCGATCAGTCTTCTGCACAGCTTTTATAAAATCCTACCCAAAGTCCTTTCTGAGAGAATGAAAGGGGTTTTAGGTAGTGTTATCTTAAACAATTAAAATGCTTTTGTACCGGGAAGACAGATGCTTGATTCAGTTCTTATTGCTAATGAGTTGATTCACTCAAGAAGAAGAGAGGATGTCCCAGGTTTGATTTGCAAACTTGATATTGAGAAGGGTTGTGACCATGTCAATTGGAGGTGTGTTGAACTTGTCTTGCAGCACATGAATTTTGGGCAGAAATGGAGAAACTGGATTAAAGTGTGTATTACCTCTCCCAAATTTTCAGTTTGATTAATGGGCAGTCTGCAGGTTTCTTTGATAGTTCCAGGGGTCTTAGACAGGGTGATCCCCTGTCTCCATTACTCTTTATTTGTGTAATGGAGATTCTCACTCTATTTTGTAAGAAGGTTGCTGAGTCTGGTGAGTGGGAAGGTTTTGCAATTGCTCCGGAGGGAGAGAAGGTTAACATTCTCCAATTTGCAAATGATACATTATGTTTTGTGGATGCTTCTCCTCAGGTGGACTTGGTTCTTGGGATTTTAACTTGGTTTGAGGTGATCTCTAGGCTTAAAGTCAATTGGAATAAAAGTCAAATCATTCCAGTGGATCAAGTAACCAACTTAGTTGAATGTGCGGAGGTTTTGGCTTATCAGATTGAATCCCTTCCAGTAAAATATTTAGGTCTTCCTTTGGGGGCGAGTTGTTTGCTTTCTTCAATTTGGGACCCGGTTATTGAAAGAATGGAGAGAAAATTGGCATCTTGGAAGGCAAGATATCTTTCTTTTGAGGGTTGGGTTACTTTGATTAAGAGCACCCTATCCAATTTACCTACTTATTTCCTCTCGATTCCTTATCCCTAATAAAGTTGCAAGAAGGCTTGAAAAGTTTCAAGGAAATTTTCTCTGGAGGGGTTGGGATGAGGAGCAAAGAATTCATCTTGTTAATTGGGACCAAGTTTGTCTCCCTAAGGCTGAAGGTGGTTTAGGCATAAGGAAGTTGAAAAACTTTAATTCTGCCCTTCTTTGTAAGTGGATCTGGAGGTTTGCGGCTGAAAGTGATGCTTGGTGGAGATCACTCATAGCTGGTAAATATGGGGTGGAGTGAGGCAACTGGAGTTCTAGGGATCCTCCTCCAAGTTGGGGAAACTCTCTGTGGAAAGGGATAATGAAGAACTATTCTGTTCTAGTAGATGGGATTTCAATTAAGGTTGGTAATGGTAATAAAACTAAGTTTTGGAAGTACCCTTGGTGCTTGTATGGTTCTCTTGTTGAGTCTTTTCTTCTTCTTTTTCAGTGTGCCTCTAATCAAGAGGCATCTATAGCTGAGTGTTGTAGCTTGACTAGAGATTCTGTCATTTGGACCCCTCTCTTTAGAAGGAATCTCTTTGACTGGGATCTTGAAGAGATAATGAATATTCTGACTATTCTCCAAAATCAAAAGGTTGATACTCTCTCAGAAGACAAGTGGTGCCAGAAGTGGAGTCCGGATGGTGCTTTCTCTGTCAATTCATTGGCTTCTAAGCTTTGCAGAAAGGGTGTCACTGATTTCCCAGGTTCTCAGGTGTGGAATCTTTTTAGCCCATCTAAATGCAACTTTCTGATTTGGACTATGGCTCTGGATAAATGTCTTTCTAGAGCTAACCTTGTGAGAAGGGGCAGTAATTCTGAATCAACTGACCATTTGTGCATTCATTGCCCGTTTTCTTCTCAGTTGTGGGACTATTTTCTCATAACCATGAACATCAGCTGGACTATGCCAAGATCGATAAAAGAGCTCCTCTGTTGCTGGAATATCAAAGGTCTAAGCAAGAAAAGGAAATTAGTGTGGAAGACTATTCCTAGAATCCTAGTGCTGTCTTATGGTCCATTTGGGTTGAGAGGAACAATAGGTTTTGCTGTAACAAGGCCAAGAGTCCAGAAGACTTAATTCAGAAAGCTGTGGGCAAGTTATTCTCTTGGGTGTCAATTTCTGAGTTTAGAAACTTTAATTTGTTTGTTGTATTTCACTCTAACTCCTGGTGGTAATGTAATTGCCGTGTCAATCAGATTGCCTTTCTGGGTCTGATCACAGCTTGTATGTGTTGTTTTTGAATAAATATTACTTTACCTTTTTCCAAAAAAAAAAAAAAAAAACTATTAGTCAATTAGAGATTTCTATTCACACCTGTCCACAACCAGCCCCCTTCGTGTCATCGAGTTGAGGGTTTCTAGCAAACCACCACAACAACTGGAGGCATATTTACCTCCCAGAAGGAAAAACGACCACTCCTTTTTGGTCCCTCACCAATCCTCCAATTCGTTTAGAAGTTACTTCAAAGAAAAGTTTTGATATGGCAATCTCAGGAGGATGAAGGGAGAGAAAAGAAAACTGAGTTCTAAACTGATTTCCTAGAGTTCTAATACCATGTGAATAATTCAATTAAACCTAGTTCAGTCCTAGGTCTGAAGTAAGTAAGAAAAGAAGAAAAAGAAGAAGAAGAAGAAGAAGAAGAAGAAGGAGAGAGGGAGAGGGAGAGAGAGAGAGAGAGAGAAAAGAAGGAGAAAGGATTCGATCTAAGAAGAAAAAAAGTCACCTCTCTCAGCCGACCCACTTTGTATTTATACTCTTTGTATTAGATTACAAAAGATAGAGTTGTCCCTCATTAAGTATGGGACACGCAACTTAAATCCAGACAAAATAGACAACTTAACCTTAATTAGATAGACAAAAGACTTAACTACCCTTGTACTGTTGATTCTAACACAACCAAAACATGAAATGAAATAATCGCAAATAACAGTAAAAAAATAAAGGAGATAAGCAGGTAGAAAGTGCTTTCACCAATAGCTTTACACAAAAACACACATGTGGGGAGAGACACAGCTAGGTCTCCTTTGCAGTGTTTCACAAGAATTAATTTTATTATGGAAGACTTCCCAACAAAAAGTTGGTGGCACCGGACCCCTCCAAATTTCATTAATGGGACAAGGTGCACTGAGATGAGGTTCCATGGACAGACCAATGAAATGAAGTAAGAAGCACAAGAAAAGTGGCCAGAGGAATTAAGGGTCCAAATTCTAGAGTCAGATTTGTTTGGGTCAATACAAAACTCCCTCTAGAACATTAGTAAGAGATATGTCTTCCATGGGTTTCAGCCTCTTATTTCCCTTAAGCTCCTTCTTGGCCCCAGATTCCAATCCAAAACAAACTGTTATAATTCAGGTCTGCCTTAGAGTTCGGCCTGACTGAGTTCAGTTATGTAGAAGAAGAAAAGGTGATAAAGAAAGAGAGAGAGAGAGAGAGAGAAAAAGAGAAGAGAGAATTCTGGTTTGAACTGACAGAGTCAACATAACTTCTCCCAGTCGGCCAGTAAGAGCACATGTTCCAACACAACATTACAAATCATCAACATCAATCAAGGTATAAAGACAGAAATACCCCTACGCTAACACTCCCCCTCAAGCTGGTGAGTATATATCATATACTCCCAGTTTGTTACATATGTAGTCCACTCTTCCCTGACTCAAGCCTTTTGTAAATAAGTCAGCCCACTGATTTCCTGTATTAACATGTGTAGTGCCTAGCTCTCCATTTAGCACCTTCTCCCTCACAAAGTGACAGTCAACCTCAATGTGCTTGGTTCTTTCATGAAACACTGGATTAGAGGAGATATGAACTGCAGCCTAGTTATCACAATAGAGCTTCATTGGAGTGTTAATGTTGTACCCTACTTCCTGTAGAAGGTTCCTTAGCCACACTAATTCACAAGCGATGTGCGCCATAGCCCTATATTCTGCTTCTGCACTACTTCTTGCCACAACCGTCTACTTCTTACTTTTCCATGTCACCAGGTTACCTCCCAGAAACGTGCAATAGCCTATACTAGACCGCCTATCAGACATAGAACCGGCCCAATCAGCATCAGAATACCCTTCTACTTCAAGTTTTCCCCCACTCTTGTATATCAGACTACGACCCGGAGCCCCTTTTAGATACTTCACAATTCTCATAACCGCATTACAATGAGGAATCAGAGGTTTTTGAATAAACTGGCTTACCACACTAATTGCAAATGAGATGTCTGGTCTGGTAATGGTTAGGTAGTTCAGTTTGCCCACAAGTCGTCGGTATCTGCCAGGGTCTTTAAACACTTCACCCATATCACTGCTTAGCTTGGTATTTGTGTCTATGGGTGTTTCATCTGGTTTGGCACCCAACAAGCCTGTTTCTTCCAGCAAATCAAGCACATACTTCCTCTGGCACAAGTTAATCCCATACTTGGATCTCGCTACCTCTATCCCCAAGAAGTATTTCAGTTTACCCAGATCCTTTGTCTGAAAGTGATCCT
The DNA here is from genome assembly GCF_055504915.1 of Nelumbo nucifera. NCBI lineage: Eukaryota > Viridiplantae > Streptophyta > Magnoliopsida > Proteales > Nelumbonaceae > Nelumbo > Nelumbo nucifera. The sequence goes on from NC_142649.1 coordinate 98,342,704, forward strand.
GCAGATAAGTCTTCAACCTGTCAATACCAATGTTATCATTCCGAGTAATAACAATATCATCTACATACACCACCAACAGTATTTTTCCTCCCGGAGAGTCATGACTAAATACAGAATGGTCAACTTTGCACTGTTTCATACCAAACTTCTTTACCACCTCACTGAACCTACCAAACCATGCTCGAGGAGACTGTTTAAGCCCATATATAGCCTTCCTTAGTCTGCACACCTTACCATCCTCCCCCTGAGCAACAAACCCTGGAGGTTGCTCCATGTAGACCTCCTCGAGTAAGTCACCATGCAAAAAGGCATTCTTGATATCAAGCTGATATAGTGGCCACTCATACATGGCTGCAAGAGAGATCACAACACGAACTGACCCTATCTTAGCAATCGATGAGAAGGTCTCTGTGTAGTCAATGCCGTAGGTTTGGAAGTACCCTTTTGCAACTAATCACGCTTTCAGGCGTTCAACACTACCATCAGGCAGATACTTAACCGTATAAACCCATTTACAACCAACAACTTGCTTCCCAGGAGGAAGAGCAGTGAGGTCCCAAGTATGATTATGATGAAGGGCTGAGAGTTCTTCCATGGCACGACACCACCCTGGAGAGGCAAGGGCTTCCTGGACATCTTTAGGAACAATAACTGATGATAACAAAGTAACAAACTGGCGATGGGAAGCGGAAAGGTGAGTAAGAGAAACATAATTAGAAATGGGATGAAGGGTGCAAGTACGTTTACCTTTCCGCAAAGCAATGGGTAGATCAATCTCAGATGCCAAGTGTGGGTCTGGTGCCAGATCCGTCGACGGAGATGTAGCCGGAGGAGTAGTAGCTGGTGCACGTGGGCGATGTGTATAAACATGACGGATAGGTGGGCATTCAACAGGCGGTGGCACCGGAGGCAAAGATTTGGTCACGACTGGAACAAAGGGACGAGGATCGACAACGAGAAGTGGAAGAGGAGGTGATGAGGAGGAAGAAGCATCACCGGACCCCAAAAAGAACGGAGTAGACTCAAAGAAACTGACATCAGCACACACAAAAGACCGTCGAGAACCAGGATGGTAACACCTATACCCTTTCTGGGTCCGAGAATAGCCAAGGAAGATGCACTTGAGAGAACGGGCATCAAACTTGTCGTTCCCGGGACCCAGATTATGGACAAAACAGACACCCAAAAACTCTCGGCGTAAGAGGGAACGGAGACAAAGTGGGAAACAAGACCTGAAACGGAGAATGACCATCAAGGATGAACGTGGGCATCCGATTAATCAGAAAACAAGAGGTAAGCACTGCATCACTCCAAAAAGGTTTGGGTACATGCATGTGATGCATTAGGGATCTTGCTGTTTCAAGGAGATGGCGATTCTTTCTCTCAGCCACCCCGTTTTGTTGTGGGGTGTAGGTACATGAAGTCTGATGTATAATGCCGTGTTGGTCCAGGTATTCTTGAAATGATGAGGTTAAATATTTGCGGCCATTATCAAAACGAAAAATTTTGATATGGGTACCAAATTGGTTACGAATCTCAGCATATAATTTTTGAAAAATGGTAAATAATTCACTTCTTTCTTTCATTAAATAGAGTCACGTCATCCTTGAAAAATCATCCACAAAAATGACAAAATATCTGTATCCATTATATGACATCACTTTATAAGGACCCTAAACATCTGAATGAACTAAAGAAAAAGGACTCGACACACGATTATCAACCCTAGAACTAAAGGGAACACGATGGTGTTTCCCAAACTGACACGACTCACAATCCAAAACAGAAAGCTGACTCAAGGACGGAACTAAGAACTTCAAGACTTTTAGCGACAGATGACCAAATCGGCAGTAACACTGGAGAGGAGAAAGAGATGACTGGAGAGCTATTGAAGTTCTACCACCACCACCGTCAAGATAATACAGTCCACCTGCTTCATGCCCTCCACCAATCTTCATCCTCGTCTTGAGATCCTGAAAGACACACATAGAAGGATAAAAGGTAATAGAGCAGTTAAGTGATTTGGTCAGCTTACTAACAAACATAAGGTTAAAAGGCAATTTAGGAACATACAGAACTGATGAAAGGGACACAGGATCTAGGTCAACATTACCAACACCACAAATTGAGGATGTGGAACCATTAGCAAGGGTGATAGATTGTGATGTTGAGCAATGAGATAAGGAGGAAAACACACCTGGAGTTCCAATCATGTGATCGGAGGCTCCAGAGTCAATGATTCAGGGATTGGGTGTAGATGCCAGACAAGCCATACCTGAGTGAGCAAAAGTCGTCGTGTTCTGCTGTGATTGGATAAACCTCTCATATTCATCACGTGTTCTGCTGTGATGGAGGACCATGTAGATCATAACAATAGTTGATGGTATGTCCATCCATACCACAATGAGTGCACTTCCTCGGGCCTGAGCTACGTCCTCTACCACAGGCTCCCCCTGAATCTTTGCTCCCAGTACGACCACCACCACGATTATGAGTAGACCCACCATTGCCACTTCGGCCATATGCAGAACCACCGCCACCACCACGGCCAGACTGAGCTCCCCGAGCTCCACCTCTACCACCACGGCCTCTCGATGCAGCAAAGGCAGATCTATCTGAGATATTAGAGTTCTCAGTAGATCCGATAGAAATCCTACGAAGTTGAGCAAATACCTCTTCTAGGGACGGAAGAGCTGATCCCCCTAATATCTGAGCCCGTACTGGTTCATATTCAGACTTTAGTCCTACCAAAAATCTAGTCACATCAAGTTGCTCTCTCTGTTGTTGCTGAATCTTGACATCAGAAGTGAGAGGATGATAGACATTCAACTCATTACGTATGTTCCTCATGTTGGCATAGTACTCCTCAAGACTCTGATTGCCCTGTTGCAGGTTAAAGTACTCTTGATAAAGCTGATAAACTCTGGTTGTATTGTCCTGCCCCGAATACAATTTCTTCGCATGGTCCCACACATCTTTGGCAGTATCAAGGAACATGAAGTTCACACTAATCCTGGGTTCCATACTGTTCCACAACCATGTGATGATCTGAGCATCCTCTCGCTCCCAGTCTTCATACTCGTGAGAGTCAGAGGAGGGTTTCTCCTCTCTGATGTGTTTTACCTTCTTCTTTGCCTTCAGAAAGACTTTAACGGATTTAACCCAAGGCACATAATTCTCTCCATTTAACTTAATGGAGGTCATCTGAACATTCAGGTAGTCTGTAGGCACCATCACACTAGGTTTATAATCATTATTGTCTCCCATTATGTTATCACCAATCTGCACACTTGCTGAATTCTATTATCACTGAGATTTGCACACTACACACCACTAGGTCACACCTGTCACACTGATTGCAGCACTAATTGTTGCTGGAATGTGTGCTCTTTACACCACACCCTATATCACACCTATCACACTGATTTCAGCACTTGTTTGCTGAAAAGTGTGCTCACACCACAAACCCTACTCCTACAACTATATGATCATATCTCTTCCTTCAAAAAGCACAAAGAAACCAACATAAACCCTAGCACTTACTGGCCGAAACCCTAGCATATGGTCTGAAACACACCTCCTATTTAATCCATAACAGATATCATGCACTGAAATCTCTTACCTTATCGCTTAAGTAACACCCATACGAGCAGGAGAGCAGTCCACACACAACAGCCGCTTCACACACAACAGCCACTGCCCACACAGTTCGGCCCTCTATTCTTCCTCTACTAGGAGAGGGCGATCTCAGAAATCACAGCAACCGACCACATACGACCTGACTGGAAGCATAGAGACCCCCAAGGGAAGAGGGCGATCACTCCTTTTCAGCCCTTTCCCTTATCTCCAATCGAACATAGAAAAAAAGAGGAAAACCCTAGATAGGGTGCGCAGAGAATGAACCCTAGGCAAGCAGAAATCTAGGCAGATTTAACCTAGCTCTGATACCATGTTATAATTCAGGTCTGCCTTAGAGTTCGGCCTGACTGAGTTCAGTTATGTAGAAGAAGAAAAGGTGATAAAGAAAGAGAGAGAGAGAGAAAAAGAGAGAAGAGAGAATTCTGGTTCGAACTAACAGAGTCAACATAACTTCTCCCAGTCGGCCAGTAAGTATTTATATTATTATTAAAACATGACTGAAAAGACATATGTGCCCTTACTTAAGTTAAGAGCACATGTTCCAACACAACATTACAGATCATCAACATCAATCAAGGTATAAAGACAGAAATACCCCTACGCTAACACAAACTGATTGAGAGAAATACAATCAATGATTAGACTCTCTTTATTATAAGATAGAGGAAAAAGCCCGAGAAAAGTGCCTTTAATAGTACCCCACCACCACTAGAGGTGTTAATTGGATGGATTTGATCCAACCCGATCCAGTCCAATGTGAGTCTAGTTACAAATGGATTGGACCCAATCTAGTCCAAATCTAATACAAACCAAATCCAATCCAATCCATTAAAATGTAAATGGATTGGATTGGATCCAATCCAAACCGAATGAAATATCAAAAATAATATAAAAGTAATTTTGGCATTGAAAAAGCACTTTTGTAAAAGTACTTCGATAAAAGTATTTTCATAAAAGTGCTTTTACAAAAGCACTTTATCGAAAGTACTTCGCAAGCACTTTTAGAAAAGTACTTCCATAGACTTTTATAAAAGTACTTTTGTAGAAGTGCTTTTGTAAAAGTACTTTCGTAAAATTGCTTTAGTAAAAGTAATTTTGTAGAAGTGCTTTTGTAAAAGTACCTTTATAAAAGTACTTTCGTACAAGTGCTTTTGTAAAAATGCGTAAAAGTTCTTTCGTAGAAGTGTTTTTATAAAAGTGCTTTCATAAAAGTACTTTTGTAAAAGTGCTTTCGTAAAAGTTCTTTCATAAAAGTGCTTTTAAAAAGTGCTTTCGTAAAAGTGCTTTTATAAAAGTACTTCTATAAAAAGTGCTTTCGTAAAAGTACTTCCATAACAGTTTTTTTGTAAAAGTGATTTCGTGTAGAAGTACTTTTATAAAAATACTTTCATAAAAATACTTTTGTAAAAGTGCTTTCTGTTATAATTCGGCCTGCTTTTGAGTTCTATTAGTCTGATAACAGTCAAGAAGAAAGAGGAAGAAAGAGGGAAGAAAGAGAGAGAGAGGAGGAGAAAAAGAGAGAAGAAAAGTCTGGTTCGAATTAGGGAAAAGTTACTCTCCCATTCGGCCAGACATGTTTTTATATTATTAATATAATGGAAAAGACACATGTGCCCTAATTTAAGCGAGGGACACTAGTTCTAATATAATATTACAGATCAACAACCTCAACATAAGTATAAAGACGGAAATACCCCTACACTAACACTCCCCATCAAGCTAGTGAGTATATATCATATAATCCCAACTTGTTACATATGTAGTCCACTCTTCACCGACTCAACCCTTCTGTAAATAAGTCTACCTACTGGTTTCCTGTGTTAACATATACAGTGTCTATCACTCCATTCAGCACCTTCTCTCTCACAAAGTGACAGTCAATCTCTATGTGCTTGGTTCTTTCAAGAAACACCAGATTAGAAGAAATATGAACTATAGCCTGATTGTCACAATAGAGCTTCATTGGAGTATTAATGTTGTATCCTATCTCCTGTAGAACATTCCTTAGCCACACTAATTCACAAGCAGTATGTACCATAGCTCTATATTCTGCCTCTGCACTGCTTCTTGCCACGACTGTCTGCTTCTTACTTTTCCATGTCACCGGGTTGCCCCCCAAAAAAATGCAATAACCTGTGATAGACCGCCTATCAGACATAGAACCAACCCAGTCAGCATCAGTATACCCTTTTATTTCAAGTGTTCCACTACTTTTGTGTATCAAACCACGACCAGGGGCTCCTTTTAAATACCTCACAATTCTTAGAATTGCATTCCAATGAGGAACCAGAGGTTTCAAAATGAACTGACTTACCACACTAATCGCAAATGAAATATTTGACTGAGTAATGGTTAGGTAGTTTAGTTTACCTACAAGTCGTCGGTATCTGCCAGGGTCTTCAAACACTTCACCTATATCACTGCTCAGCTTAGTATTTGTTTCCATAGGTGTTTCAGCTAGTTTATCACCCAACAAACCTGTTTCCTCCAACAAATCAAGCGCATATTTCCTCTGACACAAATTAATACCGTGCTTAGACCTTGCTACTTCTATCCCCAATAAATATTTCAATTTACCAAAATCCTTTGTTTGAAAATGTTCCTGTAGAAAAGTCTTCAACTTGTCAATGGCCATTTTATCATTCCCAGTAATAACAATATCATCTACATACACCACCAATAGTATTTTTCCTGCCGGAGAGTCATAACTGAAGACGGAATGATCAACTTGGCACTGTTTCATGCCAAACTTCTTTACCACCTCACTGAACCTACCAAACCATGCTCGAGGAGACTATTTAAGCCCATATATAGCCTTCTTGAATCTGCATACCTTACCATCCTCCCCCTGAGCAACAAACCCTGGTAGTTGCTCCATGTAGACCTCCTCGAGTAAATCACCATGCAAAAAGGCATTATTGATATCAAACTGATATAGGGGCCAATCATACATAACTGCAAGAGAGATCACAACACGAACCGACCCTATCTTAGCAACTAGGGAGATGGTCTCTGTGTAGTCAATACCATAGGTTTGGGAGTACACTTTTGCAACCAATCGAGCTTTTAGGCACTCAACACTACCATCAGGCAAATACTTAACAGTATAAACCCACTTACAACCGACAGCCTACTTCCCAGGAGGAAGAGCGGTGAGGTCCCAAGTATGATTATGAAGTAGAGTTGAGAGTTTCTTCCATTGCACGGCACCACCCTGGAGAGGCAAGGGCTTCCTGGACATCCTTAGGAACAACAACTGAGGATAACAAAGAGATAAACTGGCGATGGGAGGCGGAAAGGTGAGTGAGCGAAACTTGATTAGAAATAGGATGAAGGGTGCAAGTGCGTTTACCTTTCCGCAAGGCAACTGCCGGATCCTATTTCTAATCATGTGATGCATGAGGGATCGTGCTGTTTCCAAGAGATGACGATTCTTTCTCTCAGCCACCCCATTTTGTTGTGGGGTATAGGTACATGAGGTCTGATGTATAATGCCATGTTGGTCCAAGTATTCTTGAAATGATGAAGATAAATATTCACGGCCATTATCAAAACGAAAAATTTTAATGTGAACACCAAATTGATTGCGAATCAGCATAAAATTTCTGAAAGATGGTAAACAATTCACTTATTTCTTTCATTAAATAGAGCCACATCATCCTTGAAAAACAATCAACAAAAATGACAAAATATCTATATCCATTGTATGGCATCACTTTATAAGGACCCCAAACATCCAAGTGAATTAAAGAAAAAGGACTCGACACACGGTTATCAACCCTAGAACTAAAGGGAACACGATGGTGTTTCCCAAACTAACATGACTCACAATCTAAAATAGAAAGTTGACTCAACAAAGGAACCAAAGATTTCAAAACTTTTAGCGAAGGATGATCAAATCGACAGTGCCACTAGAGAGGAGAGAGAGATGACTGGAGAGCTGTTGATGTTCTTCCACCACCGTCAAGATAATACAATCCACTAGCTTCATGCCCTCCATCAATCTTCATCCCCGTCTTGAGATCCTGAAAAACACACACAGAAGGGTAAAAGGTAATGGAACAATTAAGTGACTTGGTCAGCTTACTAACAGACATAAGGTTAAACGAAAATTTAGGGACATACAAAACTGAGGATAGGGATACAAGGTCCAGGTCAACATTACCAACACCACAAATGGAGGAAGTGAAACCATTAGCAAGGGTAACAGATTGTGATGTTGAGCAATGAGAGGGAAGAAAACACACCTAGAGTTCCAGTCATGTGATCGGAGGCTCTAGAGTCAATAATCCAGGGATTGGGTGTGGATGCCAAACAAACCATACCTGAGTGTGCGAAAGTAATCGTGTTTTGCTGAGATGTGGATTGGACAAACCTCTCATACTCATCACGTGGAACACTCGCCATCTCCTTCCCGGAACCATCTGTGGATGTAAGAGGCATCTGATCAGCTGAACGATTCTCCTATTTGAAACTGGAACTGGTGTCATTAGTCATGGCATGATTGGCCCAGGTTGAGGGTGGACCATGCAAGTCATAGCAATAATTAATGGTATGTCCATCCATACCACAATGAGTACACCTCCTCGGACCTGAGCCACATCCTCTACCACAGGCTCCCCCTGAATCTCTTCCTCCAATACAACCACCACCACGGTTATATGTAGGTCCACCACCACCACTCCGGCCATATACCGGACCACTGTTACCACCACGGCCAGACTGAGCTCCTCGAGCTCCACCTTTAACACCACGGCCCCTTGACACTGCAAAGGCTGACCTATCTAAGACATTAGAGTTCTTAGTAGATCCAATAGAAGTCCTCCAAAGTCGATCAAACACCTCTTCTTAAGAAGGGAGAGCTAACCCTCCTAGTATCTGAGCCCGTACTGGTTCATACTCAGATTTCAGCCCCACCAAAAATCGAGTCACGTCAAGCTGTTCTCTCTGTTGTTGCTGAATTTTGACATCAGAAGTGAGGGGGTGATAAACATTTAACTCATTACGGATGTTTCTCATACTAGCATGGTACTCCTCAAGACTCTGATTGCCCTGTTGCAGATTAAAGTATTCCTGATACAGCTGATATACTCCGGTTGTATTGTCTTGACCAGAATACAACTTCTTAGCATGGTCCCACACATCTTTGACAGTGTCAAGAAACATGAAATTTACACTAATCTTGGGTTCCATACTATTCCATAACCACGTGATAATCTGTGCATCATCTTGTTCCCAGTCTTCATACTCATGAGAATCAGTGGAGGGTTTCTCCTCCCTTATGTGTTTCACCTTCTTCTTTGCCTTCAAAAAAACTTCTACAGATTTAGCCCAAGGTACATAATTCTCTCCATTCAGTTTAATGGAGGTCATTTGAACACTTAGGTAGTCAGTAGGTATCATCACATTAGATTTGCTATCACTGTTATCTCCCATTGCTGAATTCTGTTATCACTGAATTCGGCACACTGCACACTGTTTAATCACACTGGTTTCAACACTTGTTATTGTTGAAGATTGCACTCTTTACACCACAAACCCTACCCTACGACTACCTGAAATCTCACCACTATATGAGCACCACTCCTCCTTCAAATCACACAAAAAAAACAGCATAAACCCTAGCACACTATAGTCTGAAATTCCATCATACGATCTGAAACATAATTCCTATTTGATTCATAACAGAAAATATGCACAGAAATCTCTTACCTCATCACTTGAAAGACAAACCACACGAGAAGAAAATCAGTCCACACAAGACACCCACTGCATCACACAAATCAGCCCTCTTCTCTTCATCGATTAGGGGAGGGCTTCTTAGAAACCACAACAACCGACCACACAAGACACAACTGGAGGCATAGAAACCTCCAAGGGAAGAGGGCAACCACTCCTTTTCAGCCCTTTCCCTTATCTCCAATCGATGGCAGAGAAATCAAGGGAAAACCCTAGATTGAGTGCGCAGAGAACAGAAATCTGGACAGATCCGAGTTGCTTAGTTGAGCTCTGATACCATGTTTGCCTTTGAGTTCTGCTAGTCTGATAACAGTTGAGGAAAGAGGAAGAAAGAGGGAAGAAATAGAGAGAGAGAGAGAGGAGGAGAAAAAGAGAGAAGAAAAGTCTAGTTCGAATTAGGGAAAAGTTACTCTCAGATTCGGCCAGACATGTTTTTATATTATTAATATAATGAAAAAGACACATGTGCCCTTATTTAAGTGAGGGACACTAGTTCTAATATAATATTATAGATCAGCAACCTCAACGTAAGTATAAAGACAGAAATACCCCTACACTAACACTCCCCCTCAAGCTGGTGAGTATATATCATATAATCCCAGCTTGTTACATATGTAGTCCACTCTTCCCCGACTCAACCCTTTTGTAAATAAGTCTGCCCACTGGTTTCCTGTATTAACGTAGTGTCTATCACTCCATTCAGCACCTTCTCTCTCACAAAGTGACAGTCAACCTGAAATTTGGTTGGTTGTCTTAATCAGGTTTATTTGGATTCAAAGCAAATCCACTTTGTTTGGATTTGAGTGATAGACACTTTGTGACAACATGGTGTATAAACTTTGTTTGGATTCAAAGTGACAGAAAGGTGCTCTGGATTTGCTTTGAATCCAGAAAGAGTGGATTTACAAAGTGACAGTCAACATGGTGCTCTGGATATTATAAACTTATAACTATCTAGATCCAATGATAAGTTTTATTGTATTTTGTGAAGAACTGAGTATCCCACGTTTCTCTCTGTAATTTGGTATGGCATGGTCCATATAGGGAGATCATGTGGATTTGCTTTGAATTTTCTATACCAAATGTTGTCTAGTATAGGGAATATTGCTTTTTTCATAAGATTATTGAGATCATTAGAAGTATCTGGTAGAGGTTTTATGCAAAATTTTGATTACAATCTTCTTTCAAGTGTCACTGTGAATATCAAGTTGCAGTTTGGAGAAGCTTCAATTTTGAAAATAAAGGATAGGGGATTGTACATGTTCAATTAAATACTTAAAGGATTTTCTGTTAAGGTGACTCTTTTTTCATGTCTAAGAGTTATTTACTTTTACTTGTTCTTATGTGTCATTCGGGTACTTGATATGTTAACGTTTCAAGTAGATTGTTCCTTGTATTATCATACTTATAGTTTGTTCTCTATTAAGTTGGAAGTGTATCATTGTTATTGGGGAATCTGCTGAGAGATGGATTTTTTTTTTGAAAAAAAAATAAAATTTCATTAAAAAAGAAAAAGATATTACATCCTATCAAGGTGTTAAGGCAACACCCACAAGCCAGCAACTCTAACAGAACCAAACTAAAATATAAAATAAAATCTAACTATCCAAAATACACAGTTAAGAAATCCATGCATTTCCAAGCTTATCCCCAAAGAATCTTGAAAACTTGAATAAAATCTGGGGAGACTCGGACCCATCCTGCAAAAATTCCACCCTCTCTCCTTCATTCGGCCCTTCATATTTGAAATGCCCCCACCTCCATCCCGTATGAAAGCCAGACTCCCGGAAAACCACTACATTAACTTCTGCCTCTTCCCCAATACTGGACCCCAAACATTCAATCTTCATTCTCAGCTCAACCAATCCCATCTTAGAATCTTGCAACGTCACCATCTCTAGATTGTGATATCTCAAAACATTCCTTTCAACTATTCCTCTTCTTTCATTTCCTGGGCCTCTGACCATCCATGATCAATTTTCATCTTCAACTTTAACTCCAAAACCACCCCCTCTTAGCTTTCAGCATTCTCCCTCTATTCTTCATCAACTATATATTTTTCTTCCCCCTCCTCTCCTTCCGCCTATGCCTCACCCCCTTCTCCAATGAACCTCTTTTTGTTTTGTTCTTCTCTTCTACGTTTCTCGAATTGTTTGATTGCCTTCCTCACTACCCCTTCCCCTCCTAGGAAGAATAAGCCCAAGGACTTTCCAATCTCCACCTATCTATCCCCCAGGAAGAATAAGCCCAAGTGCTACCATGAGTGACATCAAGCCAGTTGAATTCATGTGGGTGTGGTGTAGGAGCTAGTTGCAACCGTGATGGAATCTTCAAATTTCCTTGTTCAAGAGAAGCTCTAAAAAAAATCAATTTGTCATGTTGCTACCAGTGTTATAAGGGAATGTTGTTGTATTCGGAATTTCAGATTATAAGGTGTATGAAGAGTGGAGTTTTCTAGGAAGAAAAATTTATGGTCAAAGACTTTAATGTATAATATCAACCCCACTGGGGTTTTTTCTTGTACTTTTGGATAATGCAATATTAATATAAAGAGCACCTCTCATTAGAGAGATACACTAGCATGTGGCATTCAGATCAATGATATCTACTCTTCTCTCTTCTCTTCTTCTCACCTTAAGCACAACAAGAAAGGTCTATGGCAAGCATCCTAGTGTCAGAACAATTGAAGATAATTTGGCACGAAATATGAAAATGTCTAAAATAGAAAAACTAGGGTTGTTGAATTGATAAAAATTTTTTGGTAAGTTGATGGATGTAATGGCTTCTTGCAGATTAGAGAGAAGATAGAGAGAAAGAGGTGAAGAGAAATCCCCAATGATTCCTACAAATTAAAAAGAAAAAGAAAAAAGAAAAAACTCCCAATTGAAAGCCAAAATAAAAGTCCCATGCAAGAATAGGACAAGATATTCACAAGGTGTCATTTTCAAATACTGTAAACCGGTGATAAGAAAAGAGAAAGTGTGCATGGATGACAAATGATTGCACCAATGCTGTCAAGACTGTTGGAACAGACCAACAGAAGGCAGTTAGTCAGTTTTACAAGAAGAGGCCACATCAGCTCAACTAACCAGCCACTTGTAATAACTACCATCCACTTGTAACAACTGCCATCCAATTGGATTGTCAAGACTGTTGGAACAGACCAACAGAAGGCAGTTAGTCAGTTTTACAAGAGGAGGCCACATCAGCTCAACTAACCAGCCACTTGTAACAACTGCCATCCACTTGTAACAGCTGTAACAGTCAAGATTGTAACACTATAAGTAGTAGAGCAGAAAAGGAATAGAAGAGGACTCTTTCAGCATTAAACTCTCTCTCTCTCTCTCTCTCTCCTTCCCAAGAATTCAAGAGGTTGGCCCCTCGAAGAGCCCTGAGTTAGGCAAGTTCCTAACAATTTGGTATCAGAGCCAGCATGACCAACACAAGAAACACATCAATAGACACCCGAGTGGATCAGATGGAAGTCGATATCCATCGAATGTCTTCAGATCTCAAAGAAATGAAGGAAAGTTTCACTGCTCTCCCCCTTCGACTGGAGCAGGGGGCAACGAACATTGACAAAGGAAGCCAAGAAGAGCGCAGCAATGAAAACAGCCGCAGAACAGGGGCGGCAACAAGAATAGCCAAAATCGACTTCCCCATCTTCTCAGGCGGCAACCCAACTACCTGGATTCTCAGAGCAGAAAGGTATTTCGATTACCATGAAACACCGAGGCAAGATAGGGTAGCTCTGGCTTCTGCGCATCTTGAAGGGGAAGCCATCCTCTGGTTTCAATGGTACCGATGGGGGCACCCTCGTCAAACCTGGGCAGACTTCACGGATGCCATGACTGTCCGTTTTGGATCATCTGGGTTCGAAGATCTTGATGAAAATTTGGCAAAGCTACGGCAAGTGGGATCAGTAAAAGAATGCCAAGTGGAGTTCGAAAGGCTAGCCGTGAGAGTCCAAGGGTGGACAGAGAAGGCATTGGTGGGAAGCTTCGTCGGCGGCCTAAAAGAAGAACTGCGACTGGAAGTGAAAGCGATGCAACCCACTTCGGTCATCAATGCGGCAGCACTAGCAAGATTGTATGAGGACAAGTTCAGTCAAGCAAGAAAGGTGCAGCGACAATGGGATCCAGAAGCAAGAAGGGAGCAAGAAAAGACAACAGCACCAGACAAGGAGGAAGGAATACTAGGCCCAGGCCCACTGGTTCCTTTCAAACGGCTGACTTGGGCAGAGATGCAAGCCTGCAGAGACAAAGGTCTCTGTTACAACTATGAAGAGAAATTTGGGTCGGGCCATCGCTGCAAGAAACAACAAGCGTTTCTCCTCCAAACAGATGTCGAAGAGGAAGACGACATCCCTGGGTGTGGAGAATCTAACCCAGGATGGGAAATACAGTCCAATGGCACGCCTGAAATATCCTTACAAGCCCTTACGGGACTTGCGTCCCCTCAAACAATGAGAGTTGCAGGGCTGATTCTAGGACGCCAAGTGTCAATCCTCATAGACAGTGGCAGCTCCCTTAACTTCATAACTCAAGTCTTGGTGAATAAAATGGGACTTCCGATGCAACCAACAACGACCTTTACGATTCATGTGGCCAACGGTAACAACCTCTCTTTCAATAGCATTTGCATGGGCCTACCACTAAAGATTCAGGGTCATCAGTTTGCGGTGGACCTATATCCTCTCCATCTCAGTGGAGCAGACGTGGTGTTAGGCATTCAATGGTTAAGGCAGCTAGGACCCGTGGTCTGTGACTGGGCCCATCTCACCATGGACTTCACATCAGGAAACTCTACAGTCCATCTACAAGGGCAGACATGCAAGGGCCCAAGGCCCATCAGCCTTGCAACACTAACAAAGCAAAGAGGAGACCCAGATCAGCCCATATTCATGCACATGGACTAAAATTTTCCTACTAGATCTGCAATCAAATTTCCTACATTAGACCTTGAGGGCAAGGTCACTCTAAAGGAAGGGGGGATTGTCAAGACTGTTGGAACAGACCAACAGAAGGCAGTTAGTCAATTTTACAAGAGGAGGCCACATCAGCTCAACTAACCAGCCACTTGTAATAACTGCCATCCACTTGTAACAACTGCCATCCAATTGGATTGTCAAGACTATTGGAACAGACCAACAGAAGGCAGTTAGTCAGTTTTACAAGAGGAGGCCACATCAGCTCAACTAACCAGCCACTTGTAATAACTGCCATCCACTTGTAACAACTGTAACAGTCAAGATTGTAACACTATAAGTAGTGGAGCAGAAAAGGAATAGAGGAGGACTCTTTCAGCATTAAACTCTCTCTCTCTCTCTCTCTCTCTCTCCTTCCCAAGAATTCAGGAGGTTGATCCCTCGAAGAGCCCTGAATTAGGCAGGTTCCTAACAAATGCAGAATGATTTGGTGCAAGTAGAAAGTGTAAAAGAACAAGAGAGAAGCCAAAGAAGGCATGGATGGAAGTGGTAAGAATGAACTAAGGACTTGCAGTCTGACAGAAAACATTGCCCTTGATAGAGCAGAATGGCTAGACAGGATTATACTCATTGGATCTGGTTAAGGCTGGTAGGTTTGTTTAAAGTAAAATGGTGTTTCGCAGCTGAAGTGAAGGGTATCATTGAGGCATGGCATCTAGAAGGTCTAAGTAGAGCAGGAAAGGTAGCATGGAGCATAATTCCTTCAGCAGTTTTATGGGCTGGGTGGAGTGAAAGAAACAGGAGATTGTTTGAAGGGATTCAGGCTTCAAATGAAGTAATCTTACATAAAATTCTGAGGATGGTTCATTCTTGGTTGGCAGCTCACCCTTTGTTTAGAAATAGACATCCTAGTTCTTTCTTTGATTGGAATTTCTTTTTGTAAGGAAAAGTTAATTGTTTTGGGCATTGTTGGGCTGTAGGGAGCAGAATTGTATATCCTCTGATCAGGTTTCTCATTGAACAGGGGTTCTTGGTTGGCTTTTTTTATTTAATGAAATATTTTACATTACAGTTCTCCAAAGAAAACAGAATGGCTAGACAGGATTTGTGTAGCGAACCCAAATAGTTGGGGTTACAGCTGAGCTGAGTATCTTCAAATCAGTTTTGCATGGACTCTCCTAATTCCTAAATATATTCTTAAGGACACTTCTACGTAACATTTCCTTTTTATCTCCTAATTAAATTGACATAAATGAACAGTTAATGTACAACATGAATGCCATTTTCATATCAAATGTTACTTGGTAAGAAAAGCAACATTTTAGATCCTTTTTTTCTGGTATATAATGCTAGAATTCAAAAAATGTGAACTGTCTTAATAGTATACTTTTCCACATATATTCTGAGACCATGTTCTCTCATCTTCCTGAGTCACACTCTTGGACATGCATTAGATTCCAACTCCCATGTCCATGTCCATGCAGCACTACTTCAGATACAATAAGCCCAGTCTCCCCTTCCCAAGTGTTTGCATGATATATTTTGATGTGCACAGATGACATTGATGATGAAACTCCCTTTTCTATGAATAACTGAAAAAAATTTACCCATGAAAAGGAAAGAAGCTATACAAAAACATTTTAAGGTGTAGGCACAACATCCTACAAGAAGATATACTCCTGGATGCATAGACAAGTTTTTATACATGATTATCCATGAGAATGTCTATATGTATCTCTCTCAAGTTCATTTCCTTGCACCTTCTCAAAATTTACAAGTAACAACACCCAATCAAGAATAATGGATCATACACCTGCACATAGCCATCTAAAAACATTGGATTTCCTGAACTAATAAGCATAAAGACTCAAAGGCAACATATGCAAATAAGTCAATGTTAATCAAGGCTTGGTGTACATTAAGGTTTGCACATTGAGACTTTGTTAGTGTGGATGAATACGGAAACAAATGGTGGAAGTTAAATGAAGTAACGAAGTCAATTTCAAACCAAATCATGTAATCATGAGTAAGATAATGTGAATAAATTTCAGCTTGGAAGTGGAATCCATAAATAGAAGAACTTAAAACCAACCAAAGAAAAAATCAATTTCTACTCATCAGATTAGAAGCTAGTAGGCGTTTGAGAAACAGAAACACAGACCAGTATAAACGCCCTCCTCAGCCTCATGCGTTTTTTCTGATTCCTTCCCTTCACGCTTCCTTCGTTGGGTCTGCTTACAGGTATCGGCTCACCAGGTGTGTACTGAACCCAGGCATATGGGCCTGCATTACTAAATAAATCAGGATTAACAAAATTGAGAACTTTGTAGTATCGAATAAGAACACAAAATATATCGGAAAAAAGGCCATTACCCAATGTTGGTCTGGTCCCAGCTACTGGGGCCTTGGGAGGGGTGGACTGGATACAGACCTAACCTAAACTTTGGCATTTCGATACAAACAAATGTCTACCAGAAGAAATAATGAAAACTCAAACTCCATGAAACAAATCAAACTTAGGTACTTAAATACTAGAGCTAATCCATTCCTGGTTCATGCTCTCTATTGAGTCCATTTTCTCAATTGGTTTAATTCAAAGTGTATGCGTTGAGACAGATAAACCTGGTGGTCTTAAGCTGGCCCTTTTCCTTCGAGGTTTGTCACTGGGCCTTCTCTTCGGGAATCGAGTATCTGTCAAGCTATGGAAACCACTCGGCACCAAAACCCATGGCGCCAGCTGCTGAGGTGATCCAAAAACCCACCGAAACTTGGTTGTCGGAGCAGCAGGTGTACCGGAAATCGCCGGAAAATGTAACATTCGCCGAGCAAGGACTGTTCTCGCCAAAGGACGAATAGCATTTCTCAATGCCCCCAATCCCATATCCAAGTACCCAAGTCGCGCTCGCTCACTTACTCCCTCTCCCCGTCCAGCAGAAGTGCAGAACCAACGTCGGAGTGGTATAGGAATTGGATTTGCGGCCCAGTCGTACTCACCATTGTAAGTTGTAAGTTGTAACGGTGAACGGGGGCTAGGGAAGGAATTTTTTCGTAAGAAAGGGACAAACATGTGGAGAAAAATATTACATATGGATGGGCTTATAACCAGCAGAAAGTAGAAAAACCCAAAAACTACTGAGCCCTTTACGGTGTGGCACGTCCATGGTCTACAGTCTACTACCCCAACGGCCCAACTCAAGTATACCTCCACTCACACTTACGGATGTAAACGAAGCGAATTCGAATCGAATCGGCCTTGATTCGAATTTGAAATCGATTAAATATAAAGATATTCGAATTTGATTTTATATCTAACGGTTTTTTGAAATAATACACCATATTTGAATTAGTTGGGATAATCGAATATTTGATTTTGATTTGAATTCGAAAAAAAGTTTCTCCAACTTCACCTCAGAGGAGGAAGAAGAAGAAACTTAATTCGAAGATTATTCTCATTCTCTATCTATCCAACTTCCAAGAAACAACGAACAACAAATTAAAAAAAAAAAAAAAATGAACCATAACCATCTATTTAGTGTTGCTACATTGACATGCCCTACAACAACTGTCGCTGGTGACGTAATCTACAACAGAGAAATCGCTGATTGCCTTCTACAATATGCACAAGAAAGAGGGATAGAGATAAAAAAAAGAAAGCGATTGAAAAATGAAAATTCAAATAAACTTAAATTCACAAAATAAAAGTAAAAAATAAAGAATGGAAAAATGGATGCTACCGATTAAAGTTTTGGAGGACTTGTCGGAGAGAAATGTTGAGACGATGCGAAGAGAAATGCTGAGACGATGAACGAAGAAGAAGAAAGAAAGTAAAGTTGAAGTTGTTTAAATCAATAAAGTTACAATCTAATTAATGAAACCTGCACATTTTGATAAAAAATATTAAAATATTATTTAAAAATTAATCATCATAAAAGTTGTCTTCATTCAATCTTTTATTTAGTTATTTATTATTTTTTTTTTTGAAAAGAGAAATAAGAAAAAGAGAAGAGGGAAGAGATGAAATGCTAAAATCTAGAGAAGAAGAAGAAGAAAGAGCCTCTTGAGCTAGCCAAAAAATATGTTGATAATGAAAACTTCCTTCGAACAGATCTCTCCTCCTCAAACAGCTTGAGATAGTACCTTTCAACTTTCAAGGAATATCCATCTTTCTTTTGAGGCAGGAGATGACAAGAGACGAATCTCCCTCTATGATGATAGGAAATGCCCTGTAGTTTGTAACTTGGACATGGGCTTCCCATGCAGCCCAAGCTTTAGCCTAGTTGATAAAATAGTACCAAATTTATATGCTTTGACCACTAGTACCTTACCAAGATGGTTCCAGACTATATAGCCCACTAAACATTTTCCATCACTCTTGCGAAAGGCATCAAAATTTATTTTAATATAACTATATTTTGGAGCAATCCAACTAATTTGTTTCCAAAACTTGCGAGATGTGGTAGAGGTACTAAATTTATTCCCATCAAAAACTTCCATAAACATATTGAGAGCTCTATCTAACATTATTGAAATGGGAGTAATACCATCATTAAAGATTTGGGAGTTCCTATTTTTCTAGACCACCCATAAAACAAAAACTAGTTTTTCCTTTACAAATAGAGCTTTGCTTTCTTTTTTTAATGCACATTCTTGTCCACCAATCACTTAGATTTTCATTTTCATTTGGGCCCTCCAAGGGTGTGTTTAAAGTAAGCCAAACTTGCTTTGTGTGATCATAAATTTTAAAAATATGTTCTGTATCTTCCTCAACCCACAAAAACTACAAGAGCTATCAATATTAAATCCTCTTTTCCTCAAATGGATTTTAGTAGGCAGTCTATTATTAAACAGACAAAATAGCAATAATTTAATCTTTGGAGGGCATTTCAAATTCCAAATGCTATTCAACCAATTAAAGTTGCCAGGTGGGTTTGATAATATATAAAAGAAAAAAGTAGTCAAAAGTCATCATTCGTTATGATATATTTATTTATACAAATATAATTGCATCACTAACACTAACATCGATGTACATATATATATTGAATTTATATATTTACAATATAATTGAATTGAATAGACTTCTATTCGAATTTGGCCGTTAATAATATTTAAATAATCCAAATTTGATTCGAATATGTCGAATCTCAAATTCAAACTTGGATTTTCGAATATCGTTTACACCCATACTCACTGTTTTTTTATGCAAAAAACCAAGGGCATTATTATATATTACAATGGAAGATACAAGGATCATCACACCTGCTTTCTTTACATACTTCTATATTATACTTACTAGCATTATATGCCAAATCATGAACAGTTGTATTATACTGCCTACTTATATACTTTATATTAACAAAACGCCCAATCGACCCCAAGATGCAACACCCAACAAGGACCAGAACCTCAACTTGACTTGAATTGAGACGGCTTTGATTCACCTTTCACCACATCGGAATTTTGTCATTGCTATATTTTAGCATCCAGTTTTGTTAGAAAGTTTTGTATGCCCTTAGCTCCAATCAGTTTTGATGTACTTTTGATATTTAATGTAAATAAATAAAGTACATGTTTAATTCATGTTGTGTGGTATGTTTTTGTGTAAAACCCTAAAACTGGACACTTAATGAGACTTGTGTTAATTTTAAATGTTCACAACCGTTGGATAAATCTGGGGAGATTTATCCTACCAAGGCTGACACTGGTGTGCTGCCAACTGTTGGGGTGGCTTGTCTCAGCCGCCAGGGTGAGACCCAAGGCATACGTAGTGTAGGATTACTTGAACCCTTAAACCGGACTAGATTTCCAGTATTGATATGGACCTTAGAGATTGATGGGCAAAACTGGAAAGTTACACCTGACCCCTAGACCCGATTATAGTATTGTACTAGGTGTCGGATTGGGCTGTCTTTGATATGCCAATCAGTGAGATCCTTAGCGGGGGTCAAAACCTGGGTATGTTGGGACAGTTTGAAAATTCATCTGAGTGGGTGATCATAGTGACGGGATCAACCTCTTTGTTGGACAAAGGTAATGATCGGGGATGCACTCTCTCTGATGGAAACCAAACTGTCGACAGTTGATTTCAATCGTTGGAATTTTGTTTTGCAAAATTTATATCTATGATACATATTTATGTATGGTTTCAAAATGTTTGCAAATGCTTTTAATTCCCGGGATCCATGTGAGTAGAGAGTGCAACACTGCTCATTGCAGCCGAGGGAGAGGTCCTCTCTTGTCGGGCAGTGCTTGATCATTATGAGCTGAGAGGTTAAGTGTAAGGCCATTTAGGATAATACCTGATGGACTAATCTTGCATCTGCCCACAGTCCCTGGGTTTTTATAAGATGGCTTGGCCCAGGGACCACTTAGTGTAAGTGTTGGCTTTCTAGTGAATTCGGCTTGGCCTTGTAACAAAGGTTGGGCCGAACCCATGTGGCTGATGTGGAGATCAATGCTTGGGTCCCACGCCATACAAATAAGCCCAACTGGGTAGTAGTTTGGAAACTTATTGACCACTATTTATTTATTGGGCCTAAAAGCCCATTTCAAACTGGGTTGATATGATCAAACACTTAAGGGGGTGAATCTACAGATAGGATTGAGATTAACCTCCTGATGAGATCAGGAATGGGCTGATCTAATCTGCAAATAGGATTAAGATTATCCCCTATCCAAATACAGATTTGGATTGGGATAACTCCTAATAGGATTAGGAGGTTTCTTAATCACTAAGAAAGGAGGAAACCCTAATCAAGAATTAGAAGAATTAGACCTAGGGTTTTGTAGTTAACACTCTCTATAATCTGAGATAGGATCTCATCTTCCCTAAGCTGAAAACTGCATTCATGCCACTTTCAGCCTTAGGGACCTCTTCCAGTCGCCGCCACCTTTGCTGAAAGGCTGATTTGATTTGGTGCTCATAGTCTCCAACGGATTCTTGTGAAGAGTTCGGTGCATGGGACGCACACTGCTGGTTCTGCTCTACCGTTGCTGTGTCATCTTCAGTAGGAGCAGATCTTGGACCTCTCTTTGGGCATGAACACCGACGTTGGGAGATTTTCATTCTCCGTATCAGGTATAACCTTTCCTTTAATCTTTGGCTAAGATCAGGTCTGGTTTGGTTCAAGTATGATCATTGAATTTTGATTCTAAAATCAGGGAATACGATTCCCAGTTGGAAGAAAGGTAGGAAATTTTTGAAATTCACCCACCCATTCCTGAACCTTTTTGGCGTCCATACGATGGATCCTACCATTCTCAGTGGTATCAAAGCCACAGGTCGAATCTTGAACCAAGAGATCAGATCTAAACCTGTGCAATTCGGTAGAAGCTGTTTTATCTGGGTATTGCGTAGTTTGCAATTTTTGTTTCAAGAAATTGTTTCTTGTAGGGGCGATTGATCTGAAATTAATTTTTGTTAAATCTGAAATTTAATTTAGAATTGTTCTTATTTTATTTCTGATTTAATGGATTGTTCGTACATGGAGTTCGAAGGTCAATTTTAGCGCAGAATGTCTACGCACCTATTATTTGTAGTTTCTATTCATTCTGGTTTGTAAAATAATTTTTTTTTATTTTTCTAGACTGAATGTATGGGATTCAATCAAGAATGTAATTATTTAATAGAAATAGGATTTCTGTTTTTCTTTTATTTTCTTGATTGAGAAGGCGACGACGCTGGAGATTCGCAGATGAAGAGTTTGCTATCTGCGTTTTTGCAGTTTGGAAAATTGCAACCCTAGTTACTAACCTATGTTTTGCAGGTTGTACGAACAATCTAGATCTATTTTTGATTGTCAAAACTTAGAATTTTAATTTCAGATCTTTCATTGAATTGTTTCTTGAATTAAAAATTGTTTTTGGACCGTTTCGGACCAGATTGGACCAAAACTGTTTGGATCGAATCTAGGGTTCGAAAGGGACTGTATTCAGTCCTGTTATTTCCCACTTTCAAGTCTGAAATCAATTTTTAATTGGAAGAACCAATTTGGCCCAACCTGTAAAGCCCAGTTTTAAGAGGTTAAAACTGCAAAAGCCCATTTTGTGTAAAAGCTATATGGGCCAAACTGCTAACTGTGATTCAACCCATATGCCTAGATGGTGTTACTTGTTAATGTTGTGTTTTTCAAATGGGCTGATTAATGGTTTTTGCAGTGAGTAATTGATTGGATCAATTCTTCCATATCATGTGATGTTTGGATGTTTGATGTGCTGCGACCATGGGCCATAAGCACTTGGCCCATTATGATTCGTTAGTGGCTCTTGCACACACCATGGCTGAATGCACATCATTGCCATGGTATCCCCTAAGGTCATTGGTTGACCCATTCCTTTCATGGTGGGCCCCACGACCCTAAAAAGGGACGTGTGCGGAAACCCTAGCCGATTTGGGCCACCATAAATCTGACTTTATGAAAGTTAGTGGGAGCCACTCTGGTTTGACCTAAATTAACTAGGGCATAATTTTTATTCCCTTAAGCAAATATGAGTGCATGTGATAGGGAGATCCATATGATGGGGAGATCCATATGATGGACTCTCTAAAGGCCTTCCATCATTAGCACGATGATGGGTCCTTCAGTAATGAGGAAACGCACCATAAAATTGGGCTATCTATTTGCTGTTGTGTCTATCAGAGTGTTTCATAAGATGATAGGGGCATCATAAACTGATGTGGGAGGGGCTTCACCAGAAAATGGGAACTCTCTCACGGTACCTTGGCGTAACCTGAATATGATGGGTGAGCACTCACTAGACAGAAAGGTTTACCTGAAAATGGCTATGAACCTTGTTTGACAGAGGCTAAAGGGAAGCTCATATGATGAGTGGATATGATCCGTCACAGAAAGGTGGTGGGGTTATGCAGCTGAAACAGTTGACTCCACGCACCCTATGTGATTTCCCACATTCCCAAAGACATTTCGCCGTCTCCGTCACTGAGATAGGAGGGAAATCTCAGAGATGAACAAATGGAAATGGAGCATAGATTAAAAGCCTTATCTATGTAGGTAACATGAATCAAACTATGGTTGTGGACTAACGTTTTTCTATTTTATCAGAAAATGGCAAACAGACAATTTGCTAAGTTGCTTGACGACAATAAGCTTAAGGGCCCAAACTATGCCGACTGGTACAGAAACCTTATGTTGGTCATGACTTCAGAAAAACTAGATAAAGTGGCAAAGAATCTTGCACCGGATCGTCCGGGAGATAGGGCTTCAGAAGCCCGGAGGAGGGAATACCAAGAATGGGAGGAGAAAAACTCCTTAGCCCGCTGCTATATCATAGCCTCTTTGGATAATCCGATATAGAGGCAGTTCGATCAGATCAAACTCGCCAAGGACATATTGGATAGCCTAAAAACTATGTACGAAGAGTATAACCATTCTACTCGACAAAAGCTCCTGAAGCAGTTCATGACCGCGCAGATGACCAAGGGGCAGCAAGTTCATGACCATTATCTCCGGATGATGGGTTACATTAACGAGCTGGAGGCCCTTGGGTCCGGGCTGGATCTGGTCACACAGATAGATGCCATTCTTAACTCCTTGTCTCCGTCCTTCAATCCGTTCATAATGAATTACAATATGAACAAGCTGAATGTCAACATTCAAGAGCTCAACAACATGTTGCAACGGGCCAAGGAACTGATTAGAAAGGATGAGCCGATAGCCATGCTTGTTGAAGCTGGCAAATCTGGCAAGAAGATGAGGGCAAAGAGGAAACCCTAGAAAAAGGCCACTAAGTCTAAGAAACAAAAGAAAGACAAAGCATCCTATGCCTGCCACTTCTGCAAACAGGCCAGCCATTGAAAAAAGAACTGTCCTGCCTACCTGGAATTTAGAAAAGGTACTTTCGAAACTTGTGTCATTGAGACTAATTTGTTAATCACTTTTGTGTCCTGTTGTGTTGATTCCGGGGCTTCAACTCATGTGTGTAATTCACTGTAGGGGTTCAAAGTAAGCAGAAGACTGAGTGAAGGGGAAGTGGCACTTTTCTTGGGAATGACTGCAAGTGTTGCAACTGCGGCAATTGGAACCGTAGAACTAGATTATGACCTCCTTAATCCTCTATTGGTTTAAAAATAGAAAATATTCATAAGTTTTTTAGTGCACCTGAATTTCTAAACCAATAAGAAAAAGTAGACACCACTACTGGAATATATGTTCCCAGAGGCTATTGGGTAGAGGAGGTCCTAAGAAAATGCCTCTATAACATATTAAAGACGACCGACTTTGTTTCGGTTATTATAGAAGCGTTTTCTGATGCCATTATATTGATCTTTTTATTGGCAGAAAAAAGAAAGAGTTGTCATTGAGGTTAATTTGGCGCCCCAAATTCATTCGCACCAACATTCCCAAATCTCTTCAAGAAAGTTGTTCTGTAGGTTATGTTTGATTGCAACATAAGTAAATATGCACTGATGCAAAACTATGGCAGTGTAAATGATTTGAATATAAATTTTAATTGTTTTATGTTTCAATATTTAATTTATCTTGTTTGGTTGCAGTACAAATAAAGTAAATTAAGACATGAAGCAGCATAAAATAAAACTCAAAATAAAATTAAATAAGAATTTGTATTTTTTTCATTTGTGCTCTTATACATTTGTACTAATACAAATAAAATTAATTACACTGCAAACAAAACACAGCCTCAGTCTTTTCTAAGCAAACCCTTCTTCAAAGAACCCTTCTCTGAACGATCATCTTCCTTCAAAACCTCCTATGCCCTTTCCTCCTTTTTCATCACTATCTCTTCCCTCTATCTTCTCTTTCCGATATTTCCATTCGTTAGAACATTCTTTGTCTTCTCGCGCTCTCTCATTCTTGCCATGCTTACTTGGATTCCAATAGACGCTTCCAAAGGTTTGGCTTCATTACTGGTTGAAATCAAACTAACTTTTTTTTTTTGTTTTTTTCTATATATGGGGTCGGCCGTCGACATTGTCTCTGTTGGATTGGCAAAGCTTGCCATGTCTCAAAAATGACAGTATTAATTCTTGGCTTTGGCCACTAGGCAACTGATCTAGCATCCTATGATTTATTTATTTTTTGCTTCGTTTTCCTCTATTTTGTGGAAACATTCATGTTCCATAAAGACTTTATTCTCAACTCAAAACATACAAGTCAAGACATTGCTAACAAGTAACAAAGGATATTGAATTTCACCAATGATACTAACGGTTCTGTAGTAAGGTTTCCTTTCTTTTATAAACTGTGACTTTATTTACAGAATTGATTTACAACATGAACAGTTGTATTCAGTTGTCTTATTTTTTTTCTTCTATTTACCTTGTCTAAGATATGTCTAATAGCTATTGGTGCACACGCGTATATCATTGGTTCCCCTGTGCCTTTTAAGTTTTAACATGCAATTTATTATTATTATTATTATTATTATTATTATTATTATTATTATTATTATTATTATTATTATTATTATTATTATTGTTATTGTTATTGTTATTATGGTTCTTAAAACCAACCGGTAACCGAACTGGTCAGGGTCCGATTATTGGTTCAAACGTTCCAACCGTTCGACAACGGCCCGTTCTGACAAAAAATTAAAAAATAAAATAAAAAGATTGAAAAATGGTCAAAGTTGTTCGAACAGTTAACTGGCCAGTTCAGCAGTTTGCTGACCAAAATCAACGATTTTAGGGAAAAAAGCGATTCTGGGGGGAAAACAGAACTAATCAAGTGACCGGTTCCCAGTTTTTCTGGTCCAATCGTCTGGTCCGGTCCAATTTTTAAAATCATGATTATTATTATTATTATAGCTTTTTTTATTGTCGTTTAATGCAATGACCTTAAACAATTTTGCCTAATTTTGGGAATAGGATTTTTGCCTTTTTCTTATAGTTTCTAAGGTTTCTCTATTTCTCAATGTTGCTTCCTATTTAGTAGTGATGAGGGCAGATTTGGCCCTCCAGTGAAATTGTGACACCTGGCACCTCATGCCAACTAAGTGTAGCCTCTTGACAACTAGGCAGCTCGCCATAGGCAGCTTGCCATAGGCAGTTCGCCATAAGCAGCTCGCCATAGGCAACTTGCCATAAGCAGCTTGCCACAGGCAGCTCGCCATAGGCATCTCGCCATAAGCAGCTCGCCATAGGCAACTTGCCATAGGCATCTCACCATAAGCAGCTCGCCATAGGCAGCTCGCCATAGGCAGCTCGCCCTAGGCAGCTCGCCCTAGGCAGCTTGCCACAGGCAGCTCGCCACTAAGCAGCTCGAGCTCGCCACAGGCAGCTCACCCTTAGCCTGGCAACTTAGACAACTCGACATTGCATAGGCAGCTCGCCACTAAGCAGTTCGTCCCCAAGTATCGCAGGAAGATCTCCTGCCTGACAACTTGGCCTAGACACCGACCCGCCGACTGACACAGGCGCCGACCTGACAACTTGGCCCAAACACCGACTCACCGACTGGCACAGGCGCCGACCTGACAACCTGGCCCAAACACCGATCCGCCAGCTAACACAGGCGCCGACCTGACAACTTGACCCAGACACCGACCCGCCGACTGACGCAGGCACCGCCCTGACAACCTGGCCCAGGCGCCGACCTGGCCGCCTGACACAAGCGCCAGCCTGACGACCTCGAGGAGTTCAACAATGCATCCCGGTTCTGACGGGATGTGACGAGTCTTACCGTTTGGAGGCTTTTCACCCACCTAACCGGCGAGGACTCCGGTATATAAAGACCTCACCCCCCAAAGGGGAGGGGGAGGAAAGAAAGGAGGGCAACCCCTGCTCTCTAGCTCTCTCATTTCTCTCCAAGCTCTCTGCAATCAGAATGCTAACTTAGGCATCGGAGAGTCCCCGCCGGGAAAGTACCCCCGGGTCCTCTGATTCAGTTCTCGCAGGTCCCTCAGCTCCCGCCGCCTACAAAGGAGAGGAAATCACCTCACGCGAAGGGTAGTCGGGTTGCGCTGCACCAGGGAGCTCCACCATCCTCTGAGTTGTAGGCCGCCTAGGAGCAAGTCAAGTGACGAGTCCACCAGGCAGTTCGCCACCAGAGAGTTTGCCACCAGGCAGTTCGCCACCAGAGAGTTTGCCACCAGGCAGTTCGCCACCAGAGAGTTCGCCACCAGAGAGTTCACCACCAGGCAGTTCGCCACCAGATAGTCCACCCCCAGCCAGTTCGTCACCAAGTAGCTCATCACCAAGGCGTCACCACCAAGTCAAACAACGAGGTACTTACTCAAAAAATTTTATACATCACAAAAAATGGTACGTGACAAAAAACGATTACATCAAGTAGTATAAATAAGTAGCCATTAAAATTGGGTTGATATGTTGTGTAAACAGTGATCCCACCAAGCTTTGTATATGCATGTAGTGTGTGCAATGAAAAGAATCATAAGAAAAATAACTGTCCCAACAAGCCATTGCAGTCACACATCAGAAACATCTCTCCCCATGAATGATGAGAGATTCCTAATACTCGGCTGCAGTGACCTGTTGGAACAGTATTGAGAGCATTTTGTTGGTAGCAGTCGCAGATCCCCACCCAAAAGAAGGGATCCCACTTTTCTAACTTTGTTAAAATTGTTATAAGGATATTAATCAATGGTTATGATTGATGGCAATTATAAATTAGTGGGCGGCGTGGGCCCAGTCAAAGATTACGATATTTTTGCCTAACAAGTGAGAGTATTTTAGTCATTTTAAAAAAGACCCATTCGTGACTGCATGGGAAGTGGGTTTTTATGTGATTTTAGTGTTTCATTCAGTTGGATCGGATTGGACCCAGTTTTATGTGATTTTAGTGTTTCATTCAGTTGGACCGGATTGGACCCAATTCAGTTTATTTATATTTCAAAACGGATCCATATTAAGTAGGATTGGATTGGACCAAATCAATTAAAGTCCCAACACATGTTGTCCTGCCAACCCAAGAACTTTCTAATGCAGTTAATCATATGGGATGTTAAAAAATGGAGCGCTGAGAAAAAGCACCGACCATAAAAGGAAAACGGTCTCCAAATCTGCAATCTTTTGCCTTTACTTAGGAATAGGTCGGGTTTACACTCCTTGATATCAAAAGTCCAGCTAGATTGGAGTAGATGGTGACGTTAGGTTTGGCCCTTGACCAAGGCTCTTTTGGATGGAATCTGAAAAAAGGAAAAAAAGAAAAAAAGAACCGAAGACAAAATCATGCACAGCGGATTAGGCAATTTATCATGAATTAACATGCCAGTATTCCATATATATATATATATATATATATATATAAGGTCCAGGTGGAGCAACACCTTATACATATGACATGTTCATTCGCAGGAGGTTTTCTAACCTACTGCATTTGATTTTGTCTCCAGCCAATCTGAACCCTGGACTCAATACATTCCAACACACTCACACACAAGAAAATTAATATAATGGAACTGGTAAATTCAGTAGGCCTGTTTAGAATTAAACTTTTACAAATATATTATGTATATTCTAGGAAAATATTAAGGAATCAACTTCATTCAATAAATTATAGCTGACTAATATTATCTAATACATACCTGCAAACTTAATATGGTGTATGATACAACGGTGAGTTGAAGTCTCAAAATTTGTATTTCTTTTATCGCATTGGAAATTGGAAAGTATGGTGTTTTGTACATAACTCACAAGTAGACACCCAAAATGGAAAGAACCTTTTGTCGGAGGAAACACCGAAAAACAGTTCCTCCAAACACTAGGGCTATAAGATGGGTTACTTGACCTAAACAGTTTCAACTACATTTGGGCTTGAATTTTAATTCAAGCCCATTAAAAAAATTAGCAAATTCCAAACCCAACCCAAGTTGCACCTCTATCCAACACCCCCCATACACATAACCCAATGTATATAGACTGATACAAAATGTTTGAACCTGAATCTACCAGCAAACATAATTCTAAGATGGGAAATTCAAAATGCCTACATGATACTTATATATGTCAAAGGCCAAACAGAAATGCATGTTATGGACAGAAAAATACCCTAAAACAATGCCCTTGCAAACTTGGTTCTTGGTCATATCCGATTTTCAAAACATTACTTACAGTAGAAGCAAGCTATTTTTCTCGGGCCCCATTTGATTTTCGGTAAGTTATTTATCCGGGTAAATGTAATTACTAGGGTACGTTTTTCCTGTGAAACACTTACCCGGGTAAGTGCATTTATTCTTGTTCTTTTATTTCTTGGGTAAATAAAGTAATGACCATTTTAGTCATAAAAATCCATTAAAAGGGGCATTTTTGTCCCATTCAAATGTTAACAACTTTCATCCTAGGTGGGAAAGTTATTTACCCACCCAGGAGATGGGTGTCACTTACTTGGGTAAGTGATACCAAGGAAAATAAACTCTCTAATCCCCACATTAATCTGAAAAATGAATATGGGATTCTTGATCAATGGGAACCAAAATCCCATTGACCAACTTTCTCTCCTCTCAAAATCCAAAAAAAGAACCCCCCTCCATGGTGAATTGATTCATAATAAGAAGCAAATGTTGACATTTAAACAACCCAACACATGTATATCTACAACCCAAAGCTTGTACTATAAGAAAGTGCACCCCTCTCTCTCTCTCAATCTCTATCTCTCTCTCTATATATAGTCTACTAGTTACTGTTAAGGGCCAACGAAGTTTGAAGAGCTGCGTCCTATGAATACTATATTTTTAGCAACATTTACTTACTTTTATCAAATCTGAAATATTATATATTGACAATGACCTACGAATATTATATATTGCAACATTTACTTATTTTTAGCAACAGATAATAAAACAAACCATTGAAACTCTAAAAATTAGAGAATTTATGATGCACTCCACTTAAGAGTTCATAACTTCATCCTATTGTTTGGGTCAGTGTCAGAAAGATGTCAAAGAATTCACGGGGATGGTGTTTATAGGTGGAGTTATCTAAATACATTGGGAAAATAATTTCCCTATTCTGAGGTGGACTGAACCATAAAATTTTCAAAATAATTTAGTCTTGACAATGACTTGTGAATTATGACCACTGAAATAGGGGTGTCAATCGGACTGGATTTGGTCCAATTCGGTTCAGTCCAATGTGAGTCCATTACAAATGGATCAGGTCCAATCCAGTCCAATAAATATTTTGGACTATTTTGGACCGGTCCAAAAACTGTTCAATCTGTTAAAATTCTTGTTAATTTAAATTAGTTTCAATTCAAACCTGATCCATTGACAATTATATTCTTATCTTCTATCAATGGACCAGATATTGACTCAATCCAGATAAATTTATTATGGACAGACCAGGCTCAATCTAATATATCTTATTGGTCCGTCTAATCCATCCAAATATATCGGTCCATTGACACCCCTATACTGAAACGATCATTCTAATACTACTTTCCATCAACATGACTAATTACTAATACATTTTGCAATATATATTTTTTTATAGATTGGGTTGATTGATCGTCCTTTAACCTTTTGTCCATGAGAAATTTGGATGGGCTCTCTGAATTGATCAACAGTTGCCCAACATTACCAGCTAAAGTTGAAAGTTGAATCTCCTTAAACTGATAACTTTGAGAAAAAGAAAGTAATGAACAGATTAAAACCCAACTTAAATTCATAGAATAGTTCATACCTAATTTTTTTTTCTTTCTTTACATGAACGAATGGTTTGGAAAGAATAGTCAGAAGTGAGAATTAGAGTTCGGCTTCAATCAGGGCAAAGCCCATTTCGAGCAGCTTTTACTGCTTTGCATTGAAAATATCTCCGTACTTATGTGCTTTATTTTATGGAGGGATATTTCTAATGTAAGATTACAAAAAACTGTTAGAATGGTGTGGGCATAGATTTGCCCTGATAGAAGCTGATACATCCACCAACTTTTACCAGCTGAGCAAGCATCCAGCCCGCCACCCATCCGTTTCAAATACCAACCTTCAACAGCTGAACCAAGTTCTCTCATACTACAGCTTTTCCCAGCCATCTTCAAGAGGGTTTTGAACCAAGAAGTTGAGAGGCCTGCATCATTCCTCTCTAGAGATTCTTTTTCTTCGCTTTATTGAAAGAAAGAGAACTTTTGAAGGTTGGAGTTGGAATTTTGTGGTTGAAGGTTGAAATTGGACAGAACTTGGTTGTAGCGGCTGAAGGTCAGAGTTGGGAGAACCCTAAACAGCAAAAAGTTTGAGAGAATCTAATAAGTTCCAACACGTTTAGGTTTTTCTTTTTTTTGTTTTTTTTTTTTTATTTTAGTTATTTTAACAAAGATTATAAGATAACGAATAATTCCTGTCTAATGGAGCAAAAACATTTGGATGAGAATCACATTAACTTGGGGCAAGTGTCAGACAACCATTAGGTACTCACTCATTATGCTTACCTAACGTGCCTCCTAGATTTGGACCCGCTCGAATGGGCTTTGCCCTGACCAAAGCCAAACTCGTGGCATACACGCCAGACTGATGCGGTTGTTAAGAGATACTCATGCAAAGTGAACTGTCCAAGTCATCAATTGGACGAATTGAGAAAGTCACAACCCTAACCGATCTCCAAAATCATTGATTGGGCTGTTCAATGAAACCAAATTCAGTCACCTCTTAATTTCTCAAGGGTGCAATAATCCTAGCTATAGCTAGCCACGGTTTAATTCCTAGTTGGTCCAGATTTTTAATGGTACATAATATCTTCCCACTGTACAAAACTACAAATTACCAATTATATCTCACATCTTTCAATTGCAGTTTCGTTTTGAGTTGATCAATACAAATTTGTGAGAGAGATTTTTTTTTTATCTAAAATGTCTTGAAAACGTTTAGATTAAATAAAATAAATTGTTATTTCTATCTAAAACATTAAATTTGTTGTTTTAAATGATTCATCATACATGCATTTTTCATATATGATGTGACAATACATATTTCTCACATTTGTATTAATCAACCTAAGACACAACTGCCATTATACCAAACACCCCCTAATGGTATATATAAAATTAAAGATTAAAAAAGAAAATTGTTAATGTGAGCAAAATCACAAGGGAGAAGCAGGCATTACCTGCCAAAACCCTGGTTTGGACATTGGTAAAGGGTGACCCGGATCTAAATTATAGGTAGGTCAATGGAATTAATCATTTTTGGAAGAACAGAACCTAAACACAAAACATGTTTAAACATAAATAAAGAGTGGGTGTAGGCATGTACACAAGAGGTGAAGATGTGGTAGCCCCATGGCATATCTTGTCAGCTAAAGCCACTTGCTTGTTGTGGATGGATTTGTCCAAGTTTTAGATTGAGACGAAACGGTTCAGATCCTTGGTTTGATTTTGGCCATGACCATCCAAAACAGGTCATGGTCTGATAGGTGCTTTTTTGGGTAAGGTTGCTCATTTCAAAGAAAAGCTCCAAGCCGAAAGCCAGCAGCCCAGCACCGAGCAAACCTTTTAATTACATCATGGGACTCTGTCACTAGGCTTAGATGCTGGATGCTTTTCTTAATTCTTAATTTGGTGATAATATTTTGTAACGTTTTTAAAATTGAACTGAACAATGAATCGATCAGGGTCTGGTTCTCAGGATGAACGATCCGATCATTCGAATCAAATGGATGGTCCATTCTAACAAAAAAGTTAAAAAAAAAATAAGAACTGATCAAACCGTTGGACGTTTCAACTGCCTGGGTTAATGGTTTGCTAACTAAATCAACGGTTTTTGGTTTTGGAATAAAACAGAACCAGTCAGGTGACTGGTTCTTAGTTTTTCTGATCCAACCATCTGGTCTGATTCGATTTTAAAAATCATGATATTTTGCTTCTTAATTGTTGAGTCTCATGTCTCATTTTCATCATATAATGACAATTTGTTTCATTAGAAAAGGCCAATTTACCACTAACCTGAGAACTAATGAGCATTTTAGCACCCATCAGCTATTGATGACTGCATTTACAGAGTCCAAGTTATTCTTCTCCTTTGGGTGGGTTGGGGGAGGGGGAGGATGAAGAGATTCATCATTCATCAACTTATTGACAAGAATCACCGAGTTCTGCTCATTTCTGTACTAATTGTCTTGTAGTTATAGTTATGCATATTGCGGATTTGATAGGAAATGGACCCCCTTGGCCCCTTGTATGGGAGGGCACTCAACAAATGTGGACAATCCCATATGTATGCCCGTTTGGATTAGAGGCATTAGAGCCATCCATCAGCCACAGACTACTCTAAGTGTAGGTCGTTCCCTGGCCAAACCTTCATGCATGTGGATCGTATGACTGTGTAAACATTGTTGTTCAAATTGATCAATCAATCTTTCAAAGTTCCCATCAATCTCTCTTTCAATGCCCTCAAATGTCAGGAAGTAGGTGACCCACCAGAGAAGGTGAAAGATGGAGAGAGAAACCTATCTCTATATTAGGTTGGGAAGGAATAAGACACAAGCAATGTAGCAAACATGTTGGCAAGAAATGACCCGGCTTTTCGGGGTCCAATCCCCTTTTGTCCTTACAACAAAGTCCACTGTATCCCACATGGCTTAAGTTTCCTTGCTTATTAACATGGATAATACTGGAGTCAATCTATCTATCCATCCATCCACCCATCTACCTTTTAGGTTTCCCTTGTCCCACCAATAGCTATTTAAGTCTATTAATTAATCTTCTTTTTCTTCTCTTTCATATTGTCTTCTTCTTCTTGTTCTTCATTTTTTTTTTTGTTTTTTCTGAAAAAAATATATGATGCCAGAAAAGCATAATATTAGAAAGGGTTTGATCAATTAAAACCCTTCTATGAATTTTGATAAAAATCCATCTGATTGGTTAACACTCTTATAATGCTGCTGGTTGATTAGTTATCAGTTTTTCGAATATCATGTCTTTCCAACATCATAATCATCAAAGTTTTTATTTTTTGGGTTGCAGGAAAAGTCATTACTCATTAGCCATACCATATTTCCATATAAGAAGATTTCAACAATGACCCGATCTTTTGTTGGCTTGCTACGTATGGTGTCCATCAGTCCATCTCAACTTAGGAAATCAAAATCTCAAATCTTAACTTTTTCAGGAGAGACCCCCCTTTGTCCCATTTCACCATATTTTCCAGTTGGAAGGGAATCAATCCCAACATTCACCATATTTTCCACATTGTATAACCTATGCCCCACCACATATAAATCTTTGCCATAAAAATCGTTGGACCCACCTTTAATTAGCTTTGCAGAGTTGATGATAAGCTGAAGAATAGTTCTTGATATCCTAATTTCCCCATTCATTTCTCTGTACAAAATCAAATATTCTCATCAGCCATTGGGTTTAGACCAAATCCGGTTTCGGGCCAAAAGTGACTTGTTGGTTGGATACATATTTAATTCCCCTGGTCATGGTCAACATTCGGCAATATTATTAGGGCATGGTATCCGGCTAAAACCCGCAGTCTATTCAATTATCAAACCCTTGGATTCGAATTGTCCGACACGGATTAGATTGGGATTTAATTTGCATCCACCTTATTGTATTTAAAATGATAACATAAATTAAAAAAGTTTAAAAATTTAATTACTTTTAACTTATAAATATGATATACAATATTAAATAATTATATTATATACATATATAATCATAATTTTTTACCATGCTTGAATTTTATTGGATTCAGATAGGATGAGATTAAGAGGATATTTGGTTGGGCGTTTTTTCAATAAACGCCACCACAAACGCTTTGATTTATGTGAATGGAGCCGTTGGGGGTAGGTTTAAATTCTCGATTTCCACAATGGTCCGGCATTTCCCGAAACGCATATCTTACGTGGTGATGAAGTGGCTGCTGAGCTGGTGTGGTGTGATTATGATCCGGTGCATTGTGGATCACCATTCCAAAAGAAAATTGCTACCTAAAACCCTAAAGCCAACAACACGCTTCGGTCTCAGAGGATATCGTAGAGGTATAAATCGGGTTGTGTCGCCCATGGTCCAGCATGACCTGGCCCGAATTTGGACCAATTCAGCACGACATGGCACAATGGCATGCAGGTTATGCCAAACACAATGGTCTATGCCATGCTAGGCCTGGGGTTCCAGGTCCACGGGCTGGCACGGCACAACACGATTGTGTGTGCTGTGCCGCTTGCGACCCATGTGTCGACACAGCCCAGCCTACAGCACAACATGCAGCATGGCCCGCGGGCCTGTAGTTATATAGGTTTTTTCTTTTTTTACAAAAATACCCCCAATAGATATAAATAACTATATAGGGGGGTATTTATGTATTTTGGTTGTGGGAGAGAAAGAATGACACAAATGCCCCTCAACAATTATATAATAGCTAATTTGAGGGGCATTTTGGGTAAAGTGATAAATAATTTTATAATGGCCAAAATACCCCTCCTAACAACTAAAAAATGGGTAGTTTTTAGGGTATTATGGACAATTAAATTATTTTCAATTTCTATAAATAGCCCTATCCTCCACCATTCTCATCACACCAATTCAATAATTCCTATAAATAGCCCTATCCTCCACCATTTTCAATTCCTACAATGATCAAAGTCAAGAAAGAAAATGATGAAGTCAATATTTTTTGTATACTCAATAGTTGTATAGCATTTTTTTCAAATTATTGTAAATTTTGTTTTAATTTTATTTGATATTTTTTAATAAGGTAATTTTTTATTTTCAATTTATAACTATATTGATTTTTATATTTTATTAATTTATTCCATTTTCCAATTTTTGGATTTCATCCATCCAACCATTGTATGCTTTGTATCATTCAAATTTAAATGAAATAAAATTCCTATTTTTCTTCCAATTTGTTATTCACTTTGAATCTTTATCTCTTTAACTTCTTATTTGATTAAATATTTTTTATTTCTTTGTTAGATTTTTTATTTTTTTAAATAGTTCCAAAAAGAAAGTTAAATATTTTAGTTTTACTTAACAAAGAAATAAAAAATGACAAAAAAATAAAACTAATCTAGCCCGATTCAGCCCATGCCCAAGGCATGGCCTAGGCCACAGCACGACTTGCAGCCAAACAGGCTTGGGCCGTGGGCTGTACCGGGCTGACCCTTCAAATTATCTCTGGGGAGGGTAGCACGGCCCAAGATGGCCCACAGGTCGGTACGACACAGCCTACACTTTGTGCGAGCCACAGGTTTGTCCAACACGACCCATTTTACACCTCTAGGAGATCGTCATCAGCCTATTAGAGAAAGCTTCTTTGCACAACCTTGCTGTGGACGCCGGTAAGTCCGCCCTTGTAGAAAAAACGTCTATGTTTCACGCAGGCAACTTTTTTAGACATGCTTTACTTTCTTCCTCTTCAATGGCTTCTCCCTTCGCTCTTCCGCCTTCCGCCCTATTCTTATCTCCTCCCATCTATTTCTCTCCTTGTTTTAGAGCAATTCAATTCAAGATTCAACATTGGGATTTCCTTCCTTTAGAATCGAGGATTGAGCCTTATTTCGGACCATATTTTGATGTTTGTCTCTAACTCCAGGAGTACCGGTTTTAGCAATATTCTTTCGTATCTACTGTGCCTGCATCAGGATAGTGAGTTGGATTGTGTCTATCATGAAATCCTGAACAATTTGGATAAGGTCATACAGAGAAGGAGCCAAATCTCCGCTCCTGTTCTGTCGATGGACCAATACAACAACTCACGATCAACTGTTCGGTGTCCATCTCCACCGGCGAATTTCTCAGTTGCAGTCAATTTGGACGGTTAGATTGACTCATGGCACTCAAATATCAAGAGCATATATCACAATGTAACATTCATACAAATGTTTCTTGAAATGTCACACCAAACACCCAAACTACAAGAAACGCTTATTAATGCTGTGGTGGAAAGTAGTTTTATGGGTTGTTACTTGAAACACCCACAAAACACCCAACCAAACAACAAAATAAAAAAAAAAAGAGCAGCGTTTTTCATATAAACGTTTTTTAGATAAACACCCCCTCAATAAACGCCAACGGAATCAAAGATCTGTATCCGATCCTGATGCGAGTTTTAACATCCAAATGCGAATGTTAAGCCTTCAAAAAAAAGATTTTCCCAAAAAGAAAAAAAAAATACGACTGTTAAACTTTTAGATTCAGTTAACAACCTTATCCCGCATGCAGCGAGATCCACCATTTTCGCAGCCTTCTACAGCCGTATATTAGGAATATCTCCATATATGCGTTTTTTCGTGGAAAAACATTCCCGATGCAAGGCTGCAACAAGATACTGTGCGAACGGTGTGAGCAAGATCCTGTGAGTACCAAATCAGAAGGTAAACTGTTCTCGGTCAACACTTGATACTCAACAAGTGTCACATTAGAAATGTGTGCATCGGAACTGTATACGCGTTGGGCCCAGGAAACCCGAAAACGAAAGCCCACAGACTGGAGGATTCGATCCATTTGCCTTTTTCTTTTTATGAGTTTTCCTATTCCAATTTACAAGAGAGTGAGAGACTATCTTTGATTCACTACTGCACCATATCTCCGGCCACCACTTATCTGCGTGTCGAGTGTCGACATTCTTGATATGGTTGGTATCCGAAATGATGCCAAAGAATCGGAATCAATCATGTATCTGATATCTTACCACTTTACCAGTTACCAAGCTAGAGATCCAACGGTTAAGATGCCATCTTAGAATGTTACTATATTTACCTAGGTATTCTATAATAAAGCTCTTGATACTTCCGGCCTGCCCTATTTTTGGCACTCGTTGTTTTGCTATGAATCCAGCCACTTGGATTGTTCGGCCGTGGCAATTATTTGGATTTGGATACCGGACCATTCCTTTGGGGACATCTAACGAGTCTCGACTGGTCTACATGAGTGCCATGTGTACAATACGTACGCATGAATGTGATTGATTGTGCTGTCCCTCTGAGGAAGAGATCCGTGCTTATCTTAATAACAAACAGCAAGATACATCTTATCCCCGACGACACGTCATCATTTTTTAAGCCATTTGATCAGCGGGTAAAATGAGTGCGATTGATTTAGATTAGGACAAAAAGTGAAAAAATAAAACCTTAATTACAGCGACAAATTGATACAGTACAACTAATTATATGAAAAAATGAAGAGGAAAACATAAAACAGTAATTCAGAAAAATATGGGGATGGATGGATGGATAGATGGATGGATGGGAGTCCAACCAGCTCATCTGTGAAAACTGAAAAGACAAGATGCGAAGGCAACGGTCGACTTGTCTGGGATCACGGGCGCTGCAACATCATAACATGTGAAGGAAATGACGATGGGCCCCCACCAATCATCGTCACACAGCCGTTCGATATTTAATGCGCCAGGCCTCTGACAACTACTGCTCAACCATCACCACCGTAATTGACTAATCCATAATTAC
Source organism: Nelumbo nucifera (assembly GCF_055504915.1). Taxonomy (NCBI): domain Eukaryota; kingdom Viridiplantae; phylum Streptophyta; class Magnoliopsida; order Proteales; family Nelumbonaceae; genus Nelumbo; species Nelumbo nucifera. The sequence goes on from NC_142649.1 coordinate 98,381,349, forward strand.
AATAACAAAACTGAACAAAAAATGATTTCCTATTCTTTTTCCTTTTCCTGTACAAAAATATTCTGCGGTTTAGCTGCTGGGCTGGACCAGAGTGTATAGTGCGGAGTGCAGACACGAGACACCCGTCAGTCCGTCACTAAGAGGAAGACGTGGAGGAGGTTAAGCCAGGTTGGAATATACGTTGGCCCGTGGCTAAAATGTGCTTGGGGTCGAACTCCATTTTCCTCTTAACAATCAAATCCCACTTATCTCCGAAATGGTCCTTCCATTCCTCTTGTGTGCTGAGATTGGGTAGGTACTGCTTCACCTTGATCCCTGTCTCCTTACAGAATCTGAGTATCTGACGGTTCTGATTGCTCAAGTAATCCAACGTTTGTGTCTCTTCCCCAGAATCCAGTGCCGATCGGAGCAGCGCTACAAGGTAAAATGTGTCCTCGTCTGGGGTAACCACTGAGCTCCGCTGGTTCCATCTACATCATAACAACAACACGATTTGGATTTTAGTTGCACGATGGTTGGAATTTGATGGTCCGGAGGGAGTTATGGGGCCCACCCCTGTTGGTCCGGTTTTAACTAAAAAAAAATTTCTCCCAAGCTTTTTATATGGTTGACATGTACCAATTGTCGTGTTATTTAGATAACGGGGCTCGTAGCCCTCGTAATATTTAAGTACAAATATACAGAAACAATCTGTGGGCCCAATATCTTGGAGATTTCATGAATCAACCCAATCGGATGATCTCATCCGTCAGACAAACTCCAAAACAGCTTAAAAGGCTATATGGTTATGTCATCATCTTATCTAGATGATCATAGTCATCTGAGCATATAAGCCACGTGTACAGTAGATCAACTGTACTATTTTTTCCAAGTAAAAAAGAATGCGTTCTGATCCTATATTTGTTAATAAGACGATAGAAACAACAAGAACCCCTTCAAAGGACAATTTTGTGCTTTTAACGGGCTCATCCACCGTACGATCAAGGACCCACATTTTCAAATTCCCATCATAAACAAGTTTGGTCCAAGCCCAACCTTTATCTTTTTAAGTATTATTTATTTTTTAAGAGAATTAAGGCTGTGAGACGGCCACGGCCAGCACACTTGACTGTCTACGTGGGTGAAGCGTGTCCATTGATCATACGGCACCAACACGGAAGCTGGGAGACACGTAATGTAATAGACAAAGGGGTTGGAGAGTAGAGAGACTGGCTTACTTGTTTCGGTTCATGGGGTAGATTAGAATAGGTCCACTTGTCTTCTTGTTTCCCAAAATGCCCTTGAAGACACCTTGATCAAAATCGGCAATCCTTGACTTGGGGACAAAGAGATTCAGCCACGGATGGGGAACATCCCACAAACCCTTGGCCCGGAGCTTCAACTCGGCCTTGTGGACCCGGTCCAAGAAATCCACATAAGGAATATCGGTTGTGAAGACCGATGTCGGTATAAAATCCAGCTTCTTTAGCAGAGCCTCCACTTCCTGCAGAGCAATGGAATCCCTAATTAGTGATTTAATTAACATCTTAAGCAATCAAAGTAAGCATAAAAAAGGTTGATAACCGGACATCTCTTTTTGTCAGGGCAACTTGGATTTGGATCAATTTTAAAATTATTTCTCTGGAGCAGAACTTGAATTTTAAATAATTTGGTGGGTGGACGGATGAGATTTGGTAAGGAAAGCACAAGCTCCATCCTAGTATGAAATGGGATAGATTACACAAGATCTTCCCACGTTGTCATGCGGATGTCCTATTGGCTTTTATAGTATAAGTTATATTACCTCTAAGAGAATAATATACCTGCTCAGACAAATATAAGTTATATTCTCTTATAGACACCTATAAGAGAATAATCTTACCTCTAAAATATTACCTTACCACCACGATCAGACAAATAGAATAAACTATTCTCGGAAGAAGTTAAATATACCTGATCTACGGTATCTGAGGATGATTCATCGTAGTTCTTTGTGATCTCCAAGCAGTACAGGACACCACCATTAGCTGCAGCCCCAAGAGAGCTGATCTTAACGGGGTTGCGTGGGGAGAAGAAAGAGGATCTCCAATTGTTGATGAGCCCTTCATCCACGATAACAAAACCTTCGACATAGTCGAAGCGCTCGCTCGCAGGGTGTCCATTCAGGGAGATGAGATACTCCTGGTCCTTGGTGAAAGCGGAGAATTTGGAGTATAGTACCCGAATCCACTTCACCTACAAGGCCCATGGCCCAACCCAACAACAAGACAGAAGGCAGCAATTTAGAATTAAGAATAGCTGGATAGGAGGAGGGACACGTCAACAATATTGCCACTGCCAGCAATCGAATGCCGAATGGGGGTTTGATATAAAATTGGGATTTTCGTATGGGCCCCGCCCAACCCTAATCCCAACTCTTTTTTAGTATTGGCTTTTTAGGTTGGTTTTTTTTTGCTCATTAAATTAATGGGTTAAAAATTGAAAAAGTTCAATGGGCTCCAGCCTCCAGTCCAGTGGACCAAACTCCCAAGTTTGTTTCCAACTTCCAACGAACGGAACATCGCCCATTTCATATTTCATATTTTCATTCATCTGTTTGTGTGAGAGAGGGAGGAGCTGAGAGCTGAGAGCTGAGTAGTACCCTTTGTGGAGCCGGTTCTAGAGCGATTCTAGCCCTTGTTATGATGCCAAATTGTCCTAACCCACCAAGAACAGCGTGAAACAGTTGTGAATTTTGTTCATTCGAACATGTTAAGATCTCTCCCTTCCCTGTACCAAAAGAAATATATAATAAGATCTCAGGCGAATGAAAACAAGACAAATGTGATAGAGGGCAACAACTATATACTAAAAAGAAGAGAAAAGGTGAAGGAAAAATGGTAAGAAGATAGATTATATATTGAAAAGAAAAGAAACCAGGCCATGTGAAAATATATCCCGAGAAGGCAATCGAACTAAAACTAAAAGAAAGCAATTCAAAAGCCTAAAGTTGGATAAGTAAAAAAACCAAATGGCCATGTGGATATAGTAAAAGGTTTGTCAATCCACCGTAACCCATGTGAGAAAAATAAAGCCCTGAAACTTGGAAAAATTCAAACGAGTCGAGACTCTCAAGTCTCAACCCATTTGAGAAAACGCATCAGCATGTGTTTGCAGAATTAACAAGGAAGGACCGTGGCTACAGCAGTTGAACCAACCTGTGACAACGTCGAGCTCATAGACATTGCTAATCTGAGGGCCGTGATGGAAGGCTTGTCCACTAATGCCAGCATTCGAAAGGGTTCCACCCACGGAGAGATACAAGTAATCGGTCCACGACCTTGGTGCAAGCCCATGCTCGAGCGTCGAGTTCAACACATCTATCCACAGCTCTCCACCCCAAACGTCAACGTAGCTGGACTTGTGTCCCAGACCCAGAGAGAGAGAAGGGCGAGTGAGACGGTTTCGCTTGGAGATGGAGCTGCTCATCGCAATCACAACGCCGTTGGCAGCTTGTGCCTGCCCGCTGATCGAATGCCCGTGTCCTCTGGCGGAGACAGTGAATCCCTCAGGTGACTCGTAAGCGGTTCGAATCAAGCCGGCGATGTCGTCGGCCGAGGACGGGTGTAAAACGGCCAACGGCTTGACCTGGGTCATTCTACCAAAATCAAGGGAGGCGGTTTCGACATCGGCGTAATCGAAGCTGAGCTGACGGTATAAACCAAGACGGAGGAGCCCGTTAGGGTCCACAGTCAGTCCAACCGTGGAGATTAGACGACAGATGACAAATGATAGGAGAAGAAGCTTAGTAGCCATTGTTGTTGTCACACAACTCGATCGTAAGACAAAAGAAGAGAGAAGTAAGGCAGCGTGTCTTGCGGTTGGTGTTTGGGATTTTAATTTATAGAAGAAGAGAAGCGGCGGTGAAGGATAGTAAAACTACGCATCCCGGCGAAGGAATGAGTGAGGGGGATCTACTTGGGGGTGAAACTTCTGGGAGGGAACAAAATCTTGTGGCAGCTGCGTGGGAAGTCGTGGTGCTAACGTAAGCCGGATTGCGCTTTAAAGATTTTCTACGCAACATGCACAGATTCGCTCTCTCCCGCTTTTTAACGTTTGCAGAGCGAAGTGAATAGAAACCAGGAGGTCCAGGACTCAGGACTCTCTCTCTAAGCTACTGCACCTTTCTCTCTCTGTGTCAAGTATTTAAGCTACAGGTTTTCGATTTATAGGACAAAGCCGGGAAGAGAAGAGACACGTGGAATTTATACATGTATGAGATGGCGTGACACGAGTGAAGAGAAGGAGAGGAGGTGAGTGGGCCACACGTGGACATAGACGTAGTACAGAGGTAGGGACCACTGGTAGATACGGAGGATCTGTGTGGGGACGCGGGCGAGGGAACGTTCACGTGGGTGCAGAGAAGGCGACGGTGTTAAGCTAAGCCGAACCAATAAAGATTCTCTCTCTCTCTCATCGGTCAGCAGTCAGCTAGTGATCGTTCATCGGCTCCGAAGTCCAAATCTGACCGACGCCATTCCTGAGCTTTTCTAATTAAAATCAGTATCACTGGATTTAATCAATTAATTACGTTGAAGTTAAAATGCAGGATAATTACAAAACATACCCTGACGAGTGACGACGACGACTGATGTCATTATCCATATTCAAGATCGAGTTCTCAGTAGTTCCCATCCTTTTGCGATTGGGAGGAGTAGATCTTGTCTTTAGTCTTGACCCAACTTCCATCCATGATGGAATCGAAGCTTTGGTCAATTGGGTCGGATATACCTGCACCAACATAACTCAATGGGTTCGATCCGATCCATTTCTGACTATATGGCTGAGATTTGTTTGTCGTTGACATACTTATTATTACAACTTACAACCTACAACCTACAACGAAAAGAAAAGTAAAACCTTCCAAACACCCCTTGGATCGGTGCTGGGTGGATAAGAGCTAGCTCAACCGTCTGGACTCACCGCTTCTCTGTTTAGGAGCCCTAATATGGACCACTACAACATATTTCCCATGCACGTTGTGGAGATAGAAATATTACTCATCCAGTAATAGATGATCTGCTTTTGTTTTTAGGCTTGCTTAGATAGTTGGATACCCCAAATCCGAGTAACTTGATGGGTCTGATAAGATTGTTAGCAGCAGCCAGCAGGAGCAGGTGAAAACAATTTTACCATGCTGAAGCTGAACTGGCTAACTCCATGGAGATGACCTGGCTTGTCAGAGTAGAATACTCAATCACAGTCGACACGGAGAAGATTATAGAGCTAAAACAAGGACAGAGAATATGAAAAGCAAGGCAACTAGTATGACAGATTTAACTTGATTCGTTGGACTCTGACTTCCAGGCTGGATTTGATGACAATGGTTAATACTATAAAATCAGTGGTTATGAAGCTTTCTTAGAAAAAAAAAGGGGGCTAAAACTATATATAGCTCTTAGCAATTAACTGTTGAACCACCAAATTTGTGGTTGGGACTTGGGAGAGAAAATGAGAAATCTATAATACAGGGTCCCCATCCAAGGTATATATGGTCATATAAATTTATAAACCTAAACCATTGGATTATTTTTTCTGTTTTTTCTTTTTACCGGGGAGGTTCAACTGTTGAAGTTCCATCTTTATTAAAAAATGGGACCTGCCCAAATCAGTACCCAAAAAAGGAAAGTTGATCATCTGAATTCTATGTATGAATTCTTGTACAATTGTACATCCATCCATATGATGATACATATACTGTTTGTATACAGTGTTTAATGTTAGAGTCAGGCTTTGAGTCACTGAATCTTATTTTTCTGCAGAAGACCCGCTTGGCTTGGCAGCATATGAAGAAACCAGTCTCCAAATACCGTTGTGACTTTCAGGGGGAATCATTGAAACTTCCAAAATTTCACCCTCACCCAAGGGAGAGAGAGAGAGAGAGGAGGTTGAGTCAGTCCACGCATATCTATGTTGCTATAGCATATCGTTACAGGAGAACAAAAACAATAAACAATTAAATGTCTGTACCATAATTACAAACATTAACCCATATTAAAAGTATTTTTATAGTAGAACTTTGATCCATAAGAGAAATTATTATGTAATCTGATATTGCACTGCTATTACTCTATTTGTTTTGTTGATATGGGCAAATTAAGATCGGTTGATTTGATTAATTAGACACTTGTATTGATCTGGACTCTTCTATTTAAAACTTGTTCATGATCGTAGGTTTTATGTCTACGTTAGTTTTATATTACACATACATACGTAATTGTTTAATTTCTTAGTTTATTGATATCTTCATCTAGACCCTAGAGGATAGCAACGTGATGATCATATCTTCGTCTAAAGATCTCTTCTCTCTTCTGGAGTTCCATTGTTTCTCTTGGTTTGAAGTTATTATAGAGAGACACCATTTTCTTCTCTACTGATAACTAATTAGACAGCCTTCTTCTATTTAATTTTTCTTTCAGTTTCAACAGTTGTTATTGCCTTTCTCATGGAGGGGATCGGAATTAAATAAGAGCAAAGCGTGACATAGTTCGAAGAATATTCTACCTATATGTGTAATACGATTACGACTCTAACAAGTTGGGCAATAGTTTTTTCTGTGTTAATGACAGCAGCAATTGAAGTATATATTCAACCAACTGCGTTGAACACTACTGCTGTGAAATGGATTTATATGACCATATATACCAGATGAACCCTACTGCGTTGAAGGGATTTACATGGGGTTTAATTAATTTGCTTCCGGTTCGATGGATGCGTTGTTGCACATAGGATTCCTCGTGGTTCATTATTTTGATCCGTCTTTTCCTGCAAATGCAGACCGGTTTGTGTGTCTCGACACCCAGAAGAGCAAAAAAGTTACTGGAGTAAATAAGTAGATGAAAGGCCACTTGTCATTAGGTTTTATATGAGTACCATTTGGAACTATACAAGACAGATGGAATCCTGTAGGTGAGAACACACAGAGGGCAGGACAGAGGGAGAATGGCGATGATTGGCTGGTCAGTGGGGTTGGGGGGCTCACCATGGTCCATGGCTTGACCACTACTACAGACTACTTCTCATACCAGGAAGCTCTCTCTAGCTACTACGTACACTCTCACAGTCACAGGCATGAACCTAGACACACTACTTCCCTCCTTCAATTCATCAATTCCCTTGTAGCTAGCTAGCTTAATTTGGCCACTAATTAATCAAATTGGGTTCTCACTTTCAACCATTAGAGCTAGCGCCCACAGATTAGATAGCAAAGAGACGCGTTGAGGGTCTGTGCTTCAATTCCTGCTGATTGCAGGGCTTACCTTACGTTGCTGTAAAATGTGAAGAGCTAGCTCATTTCCCCTTCCTAGCTCATATATAGGATTAATTTAATAAGCCTAGATCTCTGAGTGCTGATACTAATAACACAGAGCTTGGTCCCCCCATTGCCCAACCAACACAACACATTGTTGCAAGCAAGTAGAAGGGAACCCACCATCAAGAAATATATCAGTTCAGATTGAGAATGAAGAAAAGTCTATGTTGTGAGCTAAAATTGTCTAGAAAAGGAGGTGGTAGTTGCGGTAATCAAGTAAGTTGGCATCATATGCCAGTGTCGCCATTTTCCTGCTTTATTCAACACACAGTGAATTCTGAGATAAATAAATGCACGGGAAGAAATTAATAGATGCCTGCTGCACTACTAAACACTGTTGATGATTTGATGTGAATGTTATTTGAATGATTTGTAAGAGGTAAGAGGGCATGTGCCCTGGGCTTTCCCTCTGAATTTATTCATCCCCATTAAACAGAACACCGAGAATTTTGTTTCTGGTCGGTGTTTGATTTACCTTAGAAATTAAAGTGGGGTTCTCTCTCTCTCTCTCTGGAGATTGTTTTGTTTTTCTATTGCTTTTCTTCCGTATCTTTTTGTCTTTGTTTACATAAAAGTTAAAACCCAAGTCTTTTTTACACAGCTCAAAGTCCAATCTTTTATGCTGGTTCAATTGGCCCTACAAAGCCACTGTGGAAGAAATAGGCATTTTTCTGTCAGTCTCCTGGGAGAAAGAATCATTCTCTTTTCTTCTAATTCTAACTATTAAATATATCACTATATCAGAGCCTTTCTTGCACCAAACATAAAAAGAAGAAGAAGAAGAAAAACCCTAGATTCTTTTTAGGTTTCTATAGGCTTAATGTGATGAGATAGTGCTTGGATTTTGAGAGAGAAGAAAGGCTGCTTTGTTTGCTAAACTTTTAATTTCCTCTTCTTTTGTTCCTCTCCACAAGATTTCCTTAGCTCTAGCTAGCATGCATGGGAAGTAGTGATCATGTCGCATACATATACATAAAATGTTGTATACATACATACACATGTATTAATGAATTTGTTATTCATTTGTTTTTTGGCTACCCAATGAATTTATTATTTGAAGTGTAACTACATGCTTGCATGCATGCATCTAAAGATACGTACATACTCATGCATCCATCCACACACATCCATATAAACATGTATGTAAGGAAGAATTTATACTTTTATAGTATGCATTCATGTTGTCGATATTTGAACCTAGCATCAAATATTAATTTTAACATTCATCAATTAACAAACATAGTACATTAATTCAACCATATATTCAACCTTGAATTGTAACTATCATCGATCAGAAAGAAGTAATTAGATTTAAACAAATAGATTGATAGATCATTCATGTTTATATATATGCATGAATATGTCAACCGTATACAGATATAGCTAGAGATAGATTGACAGATGGATATAAAGATGCTAGATTTAACCAACCTCCCTTTGTACTATCTTAATTTGAATTGAATTAATTGAGTCCGGATTTCCTGCACTTGGTTATGTGTGTGCTGTGGTGCATTCCTAATTTACATTGAAACACGTCAGACTTTGCATGGTATCTCAGGTCACATGTGTGAGTCATTTAACGGGACCGTTTGCATTTTTTTAATGTCTCAATTTTTTTAAACTAAAAATTTAAAAGAAATAATAAAACTAGATACTTTGACCGTCCAACTAGATAGACGGTAAAAAATATAGAGAAAACTGTTCAGACCTAGCCCTTCCATGGAGCAGATGCCATTAACGAATGATTGCAGGGGAAAAAATTCTGGTGTTGAATTGTTTATACTGAAGTGCTAGCATAGCTCCTCCATGGTAAACTTGCTTTTTCTAAGTCAATGTTCAGTGTTTCTTATTCTGCAAATGAGAACTGAAGCAACAAACCGACAAATCTTGTTGTTTTGATGACTTTATAGTGCATACTCTATGCAATTGATTGAGGTAAAGATTTCAGAAATCTCCAAGTTGAGATAAGTTCAAAAGCAAAATTAGTAGACATTAATTACTCTGTAACATGCTTCCTAATTTGTGAAGTCTCCATTGTCTTTCTGTTCATTATTTTTTTCTCAATATCATCATTAGAAAATAAAGTTGACATTTTATAAATTTGACTTAAAAAGGGAGTCATTACCGAATCCAGATCATAATGGGTTGCAAGTGTTTTGAAAAAAGCAGAGTACTCAAGTGAATAAGAAACGATGGGCACCTGAAACAATTTCTTGCAAATGACTTCCACCCTTATTTGGTCTGCAATCGTTTATCAATGCATCGGCACCAGGTTAGAGCTGGTTTGGTTTGCAACAGTTTTCTTTGTTTTCGTTTTTCAATACTCATCAGTCAAGATTTCATATGCTTCACTAACCCCTTGATAGTTTTCTATAGCAATGTCTTCATCTGTGGAGATGGGCATTCATGGAGTGATAGATTTGTGCCCATTGTCAATAAACTTTTCTATTTTCTTCATCCCATGTTTCATGAGATATGTAGAGTAGAGTGTATATCTCTCTATTTGGAGTAATGATTTTTCCTTCATTCTCTGCTAAACAAGAAAAAGGGATTAGGGTTTTACAGACAATATTAAAGTTTGTTATGGAATAGTTAGAAGCAAACTGTCCGTTTAAATGACTCGCATATTTGAGTTGGAATGCTATCCAAATTCTAACATATCCCAATTTCATTGGGAGTGCACCCTTGCACACACAAAACCAGGTGCAGGAAATCAGAACTCGAATTAATTGCGACAAGGACAACAGCGTCGGCCGTCGGAGTGCAGAAAATATTTGATGGGGTCTAGTATTATTGTGGTTCATGGAAACTTGCCAGTAAACCAGCCTTGTACCTTAAACGGATTGACCCCATCGATTGCGACTCCTGGTCTTCTGGTTCTCTCCCCAGAAGACCCAGAAGACCGTGAACGCAGAACTCTTTCTGGGGTAGAGTCAAATTTTGTATGAATGAATTAAGCTTGGTTTTTCTTCATGCTTACCTGTTCTTACCTCACTTTGTCCCCATCTCGGGATCCAAATCTGAACATTATGTGTGTTTAAGGAAATGATTGAACTTCTCCTTTTTCTCTCTGGTTGCTATATACACGTTTATAATGAGTAAACAAATGAAACAAAGGTTTCATCAGCTTCTGTATGTGGATGGGAAGAAGGCAACGAAGCATGAGAGGGACATGCATGGGATGGAATCAGATGGACGCATCCAACCCATGATGCATGGCGGGTGCATGCATTTTATATGTAATGCTGATGACAGCACAATGTATATTCTAGGTGTTGTCACATGTTCAGACCTTGACTCTGAAATTTGCTTATTCACAACTAGTTGTAAACATATATTATAACATGCCCACCTGCTTTATTTGTATGTATTTATGTATTTGCAGCATTGATTCCTCCAATATGCATGCAATATACATACATACATGAGAACAGAATCATGTAAGTATCTTCATCCTCATCCATTATTAGGAGACAATATTTGTCGACAGATAAATCTTATATACTAGCTAGTAGCCACATCAAGATGGGGTGATGGGTCCCATGGAATGATCTCCCAAGAATGATTCCATCACCTAGTCTAGCTAATTATCCACCAAAGCCTACCACATTACAATAATCATTCAGTTCCCCATATAGTTGGGTTTCTTTTAATGCATAGAGATATAGTTTATTAGTATAAAGAAGAACAAATTGTTATGTGTTGTGTTATGTGGAGAGATGACTTGAGTTTGTTGGATGGAGAATCGGTACCAATGTTGGCTACAATATATGATGTAACCATGTAAGCTTTGTGGGTGTATAAGACTCCTGCAGACTCCAGTTGGAATTGTCTTTCTCGTAGCTCAAACATGTATAGAATAAACAGGTTGCCTAAATATATATATATATATATAGGCAACCCAAGTGGTATTTGTTTTTGTTATCATCATCATGTAATCAATATTGTATCAATGTCCACTTTGGATGCCTAAGCAGATTTTAAAAAACAAACTACTTAATGCTTTTCTTTACTTCTCCCTTTGGAATTTGACTAGTCTTATTTCATGTATATTTTCTGTAAATAGTTGCATCACTTTATCTAATTTAATATCAATGAAATCAGTTAACCCAATAAGAAGCCTTTGAATTTGATCGAGGTAACCCAGAATGAGTCAACTGGAAATTCATCCACCAACCCGGTTTCTGCAACCCTCCTGGCACATCGACTGAGGGAACGTGGTTTCAGCAGCAGCAGCAGAACTCCAATCTCATTAAGGTATACTTGAAATTCATGATCGCAACAACTCATTAGAACGTCATATGTCGATTTTTTTACTAAAAACATTTAAAACACTATCTCTGTGCAATTTTTCTTTCATTTATTTATTATTATTATTATTTTTTTATCTCATGCATAATGGTTAGTCAGAGGCGTAGGTATTCAAAAATCTGATTTTGAATTTAAGGTTGGATGTAATAGAATTGAATTCAAATATGACTTGATTCAATATCTATCTATATATATCTATTAACCTATTTATATAGATAAATATACTTTGTAATTTGTATAAATAAAATATTTATTTTATATAAGTATTAATTACCAAAAATAATTAATCAGTCCAATTAGAATCGAATTCTAGATCTAATCGAATTCGAATTCATTCCTTTTACACCCTGCTGATGATGATGGTGCAGTAGAAGAATCTGATTGAGCATTCAAAAATTTTAACAAAAACATGAAGGCGTGGTGGATTCATCATCCACCGTTAAAAGCGATTATTTATACCTACAACTTAAAAGGACCGAAAGTTTTGTTTTCGTGTCAAGCAAATCCAGCTGGACTTCAGTCAGGGACCATCCTATTCTCTATTATGATTCGGATTTTCTACGTAGGCCGGTTGATGAGTTTGGTTCTAATTCTAGGCCGACACATTTTCTTTCATAGAGAGGCCCACACTTTAAACTAATGGGGCCCAATAACTAATACAATACTGCCGACGAACAGCTAATTCAGTGATAGGTGTAATTCATTCAGTGTGCTAATCAAATCTCTTTCTAATTCTACCAGGACCAAGGTCATGTGCCACGCACGTGGTCTGAATGGGATATTGGTATTTGACATCGTCCAAAATAGTCGATTCATTAATTAATAACGAAAATTTGTCTGCTTCTTCTACTTGTAAATCACTAATTGGCCCCTAATATCTACACTTGTGCTTTTTTGCCTTTTGTGAATTCTTTTGTTTTCTAACGATTTTGAAACCAGAGGAAGTCAGGAACGGGTAGAGCGCTGTTAACTGCTGTATATTGTTTTTTCCCTCTGACTGTTTTTCTAGCCAATCAAATTGGTGGTTTAACTGTAAACTACTGGGGTTTGAGTTTGACGTTCAGATACAAGACAACTCCAATCCACCTGCCACCATGTGAAAGTGAAAATCCTGCTCCCTCCAAAAAGATAGCCATGACCCATGAGGGGTGACAATTGGATTAGGCACGGATTGTATTCATTCTAAACCACCTAACTCAACAGTCAACACCCATATATCAGAGTTTTAATGGACAAAACCCAACCCAGACCGAATCAATGTCGACCTGCCCAACCGAACTTAGGCTGCCTTAAAGTTATCTCCTTTTTGCTGTTAAAAAGGAGATAAGTCAATGGGAAATGCAACCTTAATTGATTAACCTGTTTATTCACTTTGAGGTGTTTTTGAGTTTGGAGTGCCAAGGCTTGTTGCCATGCTATGTGTGACAATGGGATTAATTGAATTCCTTCAAACAACAAAGGGCTCACGGAACCTTTGAGCTATATTATGGGCCATGTGCACTTGGGTTGATTTTATCTAATTAGTGACATGACCAATGACTTTATTTGAATGCATGTATGTGTATGAGAAAGAAAGTCTAGATAGGATAGAAATAAAAGTAAGGGATCTATATATATTCAAGAATTAAACCCGCCATCTAATGTCTTGAGATTTTGATTTGAAAGTAGTGTTCAGCTCTTGTGTGCAAGTCACACATTTAAATAAATTCCTCAGTATTTTTTACTACCTTTAACAAATCAAACATAATATGACTTATTCAGCAACTATTTAACACGTTTTCACCAAGACTTTTTTTAAATGTTATCTACCCTAATCGGTCACGATTTTTGGAGTGGTTTTTGAATGGGTAAAAGGCCCAACCCATTTTAAGAGTAACCCAATGGGTACATGACCTGAAAATAACCCATGGTTAAAAAAGGAACGCAACCCGTAATAAATGGACGGGTTGAGTGGGTTAAAAGGGTCCAAATACATAAAATGGTAACTACCACAATAAAATGGAATTTCATCATGTTGTTCATAATGGAGTTTTGATAGAGCTTTTGTTTTGTGGTCTACACCACATATACAAGGAAAAAGGTACACACCTACATTGTTAAGAGTCATGTTTGAGACACCACTAGTCCACTACAATTAACGGCATTTTAAGATCACTAAAGGCTATAGGGGCATTTTCAAAACATCCCATTGATTACCAATGTTGGTAAAGGTTTTCGTAGCATTTATATAGACTAGTAAGTGTGTTTGTGCTTTGAAAGTAACAATTCTAGATGGTGATAATGATAGCAATAATGTATACAAATATTTCTATAAATATGCATTTTTATTATTTTTTTTGTTTTTTATTATTAATTGGGTGCATATTGCAATATTCAAATGTGATTATATAAACACACATACAAATATGTGATATTCGGATTGAGTTGTCAAGTTTCAAGCATCATTGAAAAGCCTAACTACTTGGCTATATTCTTTTTTTTTTGTAATGATTTATCTTTTTTTTTTTGTTCATTTATCAAAGAAATGTAAGATTTAAATAGAGAGAATTGAATGAGGTGAAAAGTAGTAGTTTAATGTACAATTTAAGCCTCACAATTAAATAAGGACTAATTCAAAAATGAATACTTTAGTCAAAAGAAAATTCCACAATTTTATTCATAGTAAATTTTAATAATAGTGTAAACATAGAATTATAGATGTGTTCAATTTTTTCTATAATTTTTTTGCATATATGTATAAAAATGATTATGATATATCACACTTACTTATTTATGACATTAAATGTTAACACATTTGACCAAATGTTGAATTATTGATCTTTGTCAAACAGTGAAATAGTTTCATTTTTGGCCAATTCTAAAGTTCTTGTTTATTACACTTATTTTTTTAATTTGATTAACAAAAAGTATCATAAACATGTATAATTTTTCTATTTTTTGTAATTTTCTATATTTATTTTTATTTTAAAAATTTATTACCTAACTATGACTTCATAGGTTGATTGATTTAATTTAAATGGTTGAATTATTTAGCCACCCACCACTTGGATAAAGAATGGCTTTGTTTTTTAGTCGTTTTCAAATATATGAGTCTATATTATTAAAAATATTGACATAGATCTAACTAGTGGCATTTATTTGTGAAAATAACTTAAATATTGGATTTAATAAGAGAAAATGTGAGTTAATACGTTAAGTATAAAACTTAATGAGAGGGGACTAAATGAGGTGAAAAGCAATAATAGAAGTTTCATTTTCAATTCTTACAATTAAAAATCGAACAAATATGAGCATTTTAGCAGTCATTAAAGCTAGCATTAAAGTTGTTATAAAATAACTTTTATACCCTTTTTCAAACAAAGAAATAGAAGATAATTTCAGTCCAAAAAAAAAGAGTTTCACTCTATAGTCAAGTTTATTACCACATTTTAGTGGTAGTTCTCAATGCCACTAAATAGCAACCTCAAATTCACCAGAAGACTCAGTACAGTAATATACTGACATTTATTTTTTTCCTATAACGGCATTTTTACATGCCTAAAAAAGTTTCACTTTATAGTGACACTTGTAAATGCCACTAAAAAGTTATCATCAATACATCTATTAAGGCTTTAGTGATGTTTACAAGTGCCATTGAAAGTCAACACATTAATAAATGCTAAAAATGATAAAAGCAACAATAAAAAATGTTAATTATTATATAATGGTAAATGAACCTGCATTAATAAATATTAATTTCACTATACTTTTTTTAATAAAATGTGTGTGTATTTTCATATAAAACAAACTCATTATAAAATATTTACAGAAATATCACAGGAAATGCACTTGAAAGCTCAATAAGAGTAACCAACAGTTGTCTCTATGCTTTCCAAAAGACTGCATCAAAGCTAAAAATATCTTTAATGTGACATGCCAACAATTTCCTGAAAAGCAATTATATATTGTTAAAAAATTAATTAATTAACATAAAAATTGCTTGTTAAAGGAGTTGTTATAAATTATTAATCATTATATATTTATAATAAGAAAATAAAAGGAACTATTTTTAAAATAAGAACAAAATTGACATAAAGAAAGAATGTAAGCTATATAAATAGATCAAAGGCCTAATCAATTAATCTTCAGTACCTTGCATTGGCATTTCCCCACCCATGCATGGAGGCAAAAAAATAAACGAGAAAGACTTCCATTGCAAGAATAGCAATGGAGATGCTGCAAACTTCATCCAAATTGAGAGTCATCAAGATATTTCCAATTCAAACACATGGAGTTGCGCTACTGTTTCAAAATATTTTTCTCTAGTGGCTACTATTCACAATGTATGGACCATGATATGTGAATATTAGCGTGGCAATCATGCTATCCAAGTAATTCCATCTTTGTAGCTGATCAGGAGCTAGTATTCTTTTTTTTTTTTTTATCTTTACTTCCAACATCATGGCTCCATAAGCAAACATGACTCATGAGGCAGACTATAACCCACTGAGATATGATTCAAAATATTCACACACACACACACAAGATCTCATGCTAAAGAGATTGGCCCAGGGCACCTCCATAAGAAGCTTTGTAAGTTGCAAACAACAACCATATCAAGCTTGCTTGGCCTGCACTCCCTGTATTCTTTGGGTGGTTGGATGTGGTTAATGCACTTTATTAAGTTTATTAAGGTGTTGTATTGGAACACCACTGGCACTGCTAAACTTAATCTATTTTTTTCTTCTTTTTTACTTCATTATTATTACTGGACATGCTTCCTAAATACAAAGAAACCCATCCATTATCAACTAGCTCTGGTTGGTAAGGATGCCTAATTAATTACACAAACCCTTTCAAAATTCTTTTTACCAATCTGACTTCTTTGAATTTCATCTTGTCTAGGAACTCTGGATGTTTTGCCAAGTCAGTTTTACCTTTGTTTTATTTTTGTAAGACCATTTTGTCAAAAAAGAGATCTATCCATAAATTATGAGCAAAACACAAAACTGATGCAAGTTTGGGAGTAGCTTGGTAACACTACCTATATGATTCAATCTGTAAATATTCCTTGCAAAATTTTCCCTTATTTTGTTTTGAAAGCTAGCTGATTCCATTGCAAACTTTATTAACTAATGGTGCTATATTACCTAGAGAACATTTAGAAAGTGCTTCACGTTGATATTAACAGTTGGTAAGATTTGCCAAAAACTTGGAACTCTCTTTTAGGAGGGAGCTTGCATAAGCATATAGAGAATGCAAAATAAAAGTTCTCTTATAAATATAAGTACAAACCATAAGTGCAAAATTAAAAGTGGGTTGCTTTTAAAGAATCAAAACTCTGGTCCTGTGATCACTGAAAGGAGAAAAGAAAAAACTAAAATGACACTACAAGAAAAAGGATTTATAGAGGCAGGTGAAACTGCCTTTAAAATCTAAAGAAGAAAGGCAGGTTGCTTCCACCAAATGTTCTAGAGGCATTTGACTAGTTTTCAGAAGCATACACGTTAAGTGCCTCTAAAGGTTAGCAATTGAGACACTTATTATTGCCTCTAAAAATATGACTCTACGAGGCAATTGAAAATTCCTCTAATTGTACCCAACTGCAAATGCAACAGAATAGCAAATTTCTACAAGCTAAGCAATGCTAGTTGGCAGTTTTCCTGAGCTGGCTGTCATTCCCTATTTCTTTTATACATTTGTTAATTTTCACCTAAATATAGTGATCAACAAAGTTTTTAATTAAACATTTCTCCTAAATATAGTGATCCCACCCTCCTCAGGTTTCGATTCCCCTTCTTGGTTGCCAATCACTTTCTCTTGTAAAGAGCTAGAATTGTCATGGCAATCTCCATCATCCAACAATCTTCCCCCTTGTTTCAACTGTGGGGTAGAGGCAGTGTTTTAAAAGCACAAGGAACAAAAAAAAGCGCAAGGGCCAATACGCGCCTAAGGCGCAAGGTGCAAGGCGAGGCGCGTGCCTATTTAAGAAAGGCGCAAAATTACAAAAAAAAAGCTAAAAAATAAAAAAAAGTCGGAAAATTTTTAAAAAATGCAAAAAATTCAAAAAATATTAAACATAATGTTAGTAAAAAATATAAACTTAAATTTTAAAATAAATGATTTAAAAAACCTATTATCTAAGTAAAAATCTGCTGAATTAAAAAATATGAAAGAAAGTAGTTTCTTGAAGAGAGAAGGAGAAGAAGAGAAGAAGAGAAGTTGAAAGAAAAGAGAGCAATAATCTGGCCGCCCCCTTCACTTATTATTTATACTAAAATAATAGAACCATACAAAGACAACTATGCCCTTATAGGGCAGCAAAACATAAAACAACATATATAACACTCAAAAAACATAATAAAATTTGAACTCACATAACTACTGTGGTCCCCACCTCCTATCTAACAACTAACATAAAACATCTACTCAGAAAAACATCATAAAACTAATTAATCTTTAACACTCCCCCTCAAGTTGGGAGTAAATATCACACATTCCCAACATGCGTAGATCATGTTCAAGCTTGTTCCTTGCCACCCCTTTAGTGAGAACATCATCCAGTTGCAACTTTGAAGAGACATAAGGCAAACAAACTTCTCTGGTTGTTACCCTTTCTCTTATAAAGTGTCTATCAACTTCAATGTGTTTTGTCCTATTATGCTGAATTGGATTGTGGGCAATATTGATTGCAGCCTGATTGTCACAGTATAACATCATAGGTTCATCTACTTTCACCCCAATCTCACTCAAAAGAGATCTAACCCAAAGAAGTTATGAGACACCATGAGCCATGGATCTATACTCAGCCTCTGCACTTGACCTTGCCACAACCGCTTGCTTCTTACTCTTCCGGGAGATCAAGTTTCCACCTACAAATGTACACACTCCTGATGTAGACCTCCTGTCATCTAAACATCCTGCCCAGTCTACATCTGTATAGGATTTTAGCTTCAGATTCTCATGATTTGAGAAAAGAATGCCTCTGCCAAGGTGCTTTTCAGATATGCAAGTATTCTCTCAATAGCTTCCCAGTGCTGAACCCGAGGTGCATGCATGTACTAACTCACAACACTGACAACATAAGAAATACCTGGTCGTGTCATACAGAAATACAACAGTCGACCCACCATTCTTTGATATCTCCCCACATCCTTTACTATTTCACCATCCACAACATTAATTTTGTGATTTGGATCAATAGGAGTGTCTACTGGTTTGGTCCCCAACTTCTCAGTCTCTCGCAGTAGGTCAAGTACATATTTTCTCTATGAAATGAAGATCTCATGCTTGGATCTTGCAACTTCAATCCCTAAGAAGTATTTGAGCTCACCAAGATCTTTGATCTCAAATTCTTGCTGCAATGATTTTTCGAGATCATCAATCTCCTCCAGATCATTTCCTGTCTCCACTATGTCATCCACATACACAATCAGAATTGACACCAAAGCATCTCTCCTCTTCACAAAGAGGGTGTGATCAGATTATGTCTGTGTGTATCAAAAACGGATGAGTGCCCCTCTAAACCTATCAAAACAAGCCCTAGGTGATTGTTTCAGTCCACACAGAAATTTTCTGAGTCTGCACACCTTTCCTTTACCAATATTTTCATAAAAGCCTGTTGGAATGTCCATATATACCTCCTCCTGTACGTCACCATTGAGGAAAGCATTTTTTACATCAAGCTGGAACAAGGGCCATGAATAGGTGGCTGCTAGAGATAAATGGATACGAACTGAATTCATCTTAGATATTGGTGCAAAGGTTTCCAGATAATAAACACCATAGGTCTGAGTATACCCTTTTGCTACCAACCTTGCCTTATACCTCTCTATCTTGCCATCGGCCTTATACTTCACTGTGAATACCCATCGACATCCGACTGTCTCCTTGTCTGGGGGGAGATCAACTATTTCCCAAGTTTGGTTTTTGACCAAAGCATCCATCTCATCTTGCATGGCTGTTTTCCACTCAGGTTTGGAGAAAGCATCAATAACATTCATGGGTATAGACAAAGAATCCAGGGAAGAAATAAAAGCATGATAGGAGGGTGATAAGGCACTGTAGGAAAGATAGTGTAAAATGCAGTGGGCTGTACACTTTTTCTTCCCCTTACGAAGTGCAATGGGAAGGTCAAGGTCAGTGGGATCAACTGCAACAATGGTGTTAGGGACAGAAACATTATCATCAGAAAACATAACAGGCTCAGGCTCAAGAGGAATACCTGGAACTGTATCCGTCGAATCTGGAGTTTTAGAAGGATTGATAGAGAGTGATGTGGGTCGAGGATGTGTGGAGTCAACCATCATCTGCCGGCGCTGATATTGTTGTGAGGCTGCCCGTAGTGGCTCAGATAATGAAATTGGTGGTGCAGGTGCTGGCTGAACTGATGGTGCAGGTGCTGGCTGAACTGATGTAGATGTTGGCTGGACTGATGAAGGCACCACAGAAACAGGAACAAGAACAAATTGTGAGTTCTCCTCCCCAAAACTCTCCCCCTGAGAACCACTTGAGAAGAAGAATGTGGATTCAAAAAAGGTAACTTCCAGTGACAAATCTGCTCCTTGACATTGGGTCATAACAGCAATACCCCTTTTGGTTCTAAGCATACCCAAGAAAAACACATTTCTTGGCCTTAGGATCCAATTTCTTGCGATGAGGGCCAAGAATGTAAACAAAAGAAACACAACCAAAAACCCTCAAAGGTATATGAAATATCTCTCCATCTGGAAAAAGGAGGCTAAATGGCACCTTAAACCCCAAAGTCCGTGAAGGAACACAATTAATCACATGTATGCCTGTAAGAACTGCATCTCCCCAGAACTGCACAGGAACTGAAGCACACACCATAAAACTCCTTGCCACCTCCATAATGTGTCTGTTTTTCCTCTCAGCAACTCCATTCTGTTGCGGTGTATATGCACAACTGCTTTGATAAACTACACAATGTTCTAAGAGATACATGGTTAGGTCCTTTCCAAAGTACTCTCTGGCATTATCTGATCTAAAAACCTTAGTTCTCACTCCAAATTGTGTGAGAACCATTTGGTGGAATTGTCATACTAAGTTAGGAACCTCATCACATGATCTCATCAAATATATCCAAAAATATCGTGTATAATCATCCACAAACAAGAGAAAGTAACGGAATCCTCCAATAGAAGGGATTTGATATGGCCCCCATACATCAGTGTGAACAATATTAAAAGCATAAGTACTTCTTTTATTACTTGGTTTAAAAGACTGTCTACAATGCTTTCCTAACTGACAACTCTCACACTCCAAAGTAGATAATTGAACAGACTCAAACAACTTTGGGAAAAGACATTTCAAAGAACTAAAAGAACGATGTCCCAAGCGATTGTGCCAAAGCATAATCTGATTTACTGACTCTAACCTGCTACTACTGCTGCTGCTAACATGATAGCCCTGATGTCTCGGAATCTCATCCAGAAGGTAGACTCCATTCACCTCATGACCACTCCCAATCATCTTCTTTGACTCTAGATCCTGCAAAACACAATTACCAGGAAGAAAGGTCACAGAACAATTCAAATTTTTTGTCAAAGAACTAACAGACAGTAGGTTGGTATGAAGTCTACGGACATGTAAAACAGAGAACAGAGTTATATCATTGGTCACTCTAACTGCCCCCTTCCCAGCAATGGGCATATGTGAACCATCTACTGTAGAGACCGTCTCTACCAGAGCACAACTGATAGGAACTGAAAATGGTAGGGGCATAAGTCATATGCTTAGATGCTCCTAAGTCTATAATCCAGGGAGGTCCCTCCTTACCTGAAATTGATGCAAGTTTCGCAGTTGCATATGAGTTACCTGTATGTGCAAAGGAAGTGGTGTAGTTGGCTCCTACATCCTGCTACTGTCCATCTAGAAGGCTAGAGCTGGGTGAATCTTTCTTACTCATAAGCTGTCCAAACCTCTCCAATTCTGTTCTCACTGCTGCTACTGCAATGGATTCCCAATTAGTTTGGAAGAGGGGGGCTAAAGAGTCTCCTGTAGTGGCTACATTTGCATTTCCCTTCTTGTTTCTTATCCGAGCAGGCATAAGATTTGCATGTGTAGAGGAGATGGGCCGAATGGCCCATAGGCTATCATTCTATGTTATGTTTATGTTTTCCTCTGTAATGGGCCTTATTCTGGGCCTATACTCATATATTCAGTTTTTGTAATTTCTTGCCCACCCAAGGGCCTCTCTGTAATAATTCAAAGATTAACTTAATAAAATGTTTTAGAGTGTTAGAGGGAGGTTTAGTTCGAACCTCTCACTCTCTAACTCTCATTGCCGCCAACTCTCTCTCTCTCATCTTCTTAATCTTCTCTTGTTTGTTTTCTGGTTTTGCATCTAATCTCAAGCAGTTCTATACTTCAAGAGGGTTGTTTTCAACTTGGTATCAGAGCAGGCCAGAGCTTGGTGTGACCCTCATGTGGTTCTAGTCCAGCCGACTGCATGAGGATGTTCTAGGGCTGGAAGTTTAAAGTCATTCGCCTGGTTCTTGGAGGTCATTAGAGGGTGCCCAAGTCTCTACCTACTTGGAGAATAGTTCGGTGACCAGGAAGAATCAGAAAGAAAGGTTTTCGGCCTGATTTGAAGCTCAAATCAGAGATTCACATACTGTAAGTTACCGCAATTATTGCTGGGTTATTTTCTTTGCTTGGGAGGGTTGTTAAAGTACTCGAAACCCTCCTCCATTCTGCCCTACTGTTCAGCTGTTGCTGGACTGATTCAACTCAGAGATTTCTGGGCTATTTTGGGGAGCAGTTCGACTGTTGTTGGACTGTCAAGTTGCTGAAACTAGTTTGGACTTAGTGGTATTAGTCTCTAATTCAGCCCAGCCTTTTCTTGGACCTATACGAAATACTATTGAAGTGGTTTCTACTAGTTATCAGTAGGGTGTTAACTACTGCACACAGAGTGTTTGTTAAAAGGCCTCTTAAAGACTGTGGACTGTTATTTCTTCTCTTTGGGACAATGGTTGTTGGGGACCTGGAATACTTGGTGTTTGGAGGTCTGCTGGTTGCCCCTTGAAGGCTTCAATAGTATTTCTTCTTCTATAAAGAGCTGCCACCGAGCTTGGCTGTCACAGTTGTCAAGACTGAACTGATTTTGTGAGCTGTGTGGTGTTGCCGATTCAGCTCAAACCAAGTTCATCAAGAATCCCTGCACTTTGAGAAACTTATTAAAACCCTAATTGGAACCTTTTCATGATGGACTTCTCAGACCTTGAAAGCAAGAGTGTTGCTGAATATGGACAGACTTTGGGAACCCCAACCAATTCTATGTTGGCCGTAACTACAGTTAAACTTGATGGGACCAACTACTTGGCATGGTCACAATCAGTGAAAATCCATATTTGTAGCAGAGGAAAATGGGGGTTTGTTTCTGAGAGCAAGAAATCTCCCCCAGAGGACGATCCATCTTATGAGAGATGGATGCAAGAGAACTACACAATGATTGGGTGGCTTGTGAATTCAATGCAGCCACAAATTAGTCAAAACTATCTTTGGATTAACTCGGCTAAGGAAATCTGGGATAGTGTTGCAGAAACCTACTCTCAGAAATTGAATGTTGCCAGAGCCTATAAACTGAGGAGTGATGTGAAGAATCTAAGACAGGGGGAGAAATCCCTTGCGGCATACTTCTCAACCTTGAAATCTTTATGGCAAGAGATTGATCTGATAGAGGCTGTAACATGGGATACCCCAATGATGCTAAAACATACAGGAAATTAGTTGAAAGGAACATGGTCTTTGAGTTCCTAACTGGGTTGAATCCTGAATATGATATCACAAAGCAAAACATTTTGTCCAAGGAAAGTGTTTCATTGTCGCAAGCATATGCTTTGGTCAACAGTGAAGAGAGTAGAAGACAAGTACAGGTTCAAGGAGTTGGCATCAATGATCATTTTACAAATACGGGGGTTAAACCCAAAGGGGTTATAGGGGCTCCCAGTGACACAGGAAAGAAGGAGGTGGTCTGTGAATATTGCAATAAGTCGAAACACACCAAGGACAAGTGTTGGAAATTGCATCCCAGTCTTGTCCCTGTTCGGTTCCAGAAGAAAAATGATAATAGAAAGACAAGGAGTGCAAATGCAGCCATGGGTACAAATACAGTTGAGTCTGTCTGTGCAAAGTTGGCAGCCATGAAAGCTGAGTATGAGAAGTTTGGAAAGATGATCAACCATCTTGAAGGTGTAACTTCATCATCCAACCCTTCTGGAAATTCAGCCACCACTGCATTTGCTAACTCAGGTATAAGAGCTTCTGCTAACCATGCATCCACCTCAGGTAATCCTAAGACCCCTTGGATCATAGACTCAGGTGCTTCTGATCACATGACCAACCTTTCCACTCTGTTTGTTTCGTATGATTTGCTTCCTAGTCAAGACAAAATCACCTTAGCTGATGGTTCTCTTGCCTCTATTTCTAGCAAGGGAATTGTCAAGGCTACAGACTCCTTGACAGTTCCACCCTTCATGTACCTAAATTAAATACCAATTTATTATCTGTAAATAGCTTGACCAAGTTATTGAATTGTTGTGTAACCTTTTTCCCTTCTCACTGTGTGTTTCAGGACCTATAGTCTCGGAAAGTGATTGGGAGTGGCCATGAAACGAATGGAATATACTTGCTCGACACTCCTGGCCAATGCTTTGATCATCCCAAGAATGCTGCCTTTGGTTCTACTTCTTCAGAGTCTTTCAGTCGAATTATGTCGAGTCATTGTCAGTTGGGTCATTTACCTTTTCCTGCTTTAAGTCATTTACTTCCCTAATTGTTTAAGGGAGTCAGTGTATCCAGTCTCAATTGTGAGTCATGTCAGTTGTCAAAGCATTGTAGAAACAATTACCCTTTGAGCAATAAAAGATCTTTTCCTTTTCACATTGTGCACTCTAATGTGTGGGGCTACAGATATTTCATCCTGTTTATTGATGACTTTTCTAGATTCACTTGGATATACCTAATGAAATCCCGTGATGAAGTCCCAAGACTTGTGAGGCAATTTCATGAGCTTGTTTTAACTCAATTTGATACCGGAATTAAGGTTTTCAGATCTAACAATGCAAAAGAGTATCTTGAGAAGAGTTTATCATTGTATCTCTTTGACATGGGAGTTATTCACCAAAGCTCCTGTGTTAGAACCCCTGAACAAAATAGAGTTGCTGAAAGGAAAAATAGACATATTGTTGAAGTTGCAAGGAGCCTTTTGTTTGCCTCACATATTACCACAAGATTTTGGGGTGATACTGTTCTTACTGCTACCTATTTCATAAACCGTATGCCATCCAAGGTCTTAGGGTTTAAATCCCCCTTCAGTCCTCTTCATCCGGACAAGGATCTCTTCCCGATTCCTCTTCGTGTGTTTGGTTG